>NC_071402.1:45975014-45997514 GCF_017976375.1 Cuculus canorus
TCTCATTAGGGATTAAGGTCTTTTCCTCTTCTCTTTTTAACTTTCAGTTTAAAAAGTGTTCTTTTCCATATGGTGTTATAGAATTGTGTTACTAGGAACCCATATAAAAAGATGAAGTTAGCTGTAGACAAGGAGCAAAGATGTCTGGAATTTTGTGTATCTGGCACTAGATATGCAGTTAAGACCTTAGGTGAAAGAACTCTTTTTCCAAGCTTTATCCTGTGGTGCAAAGTAAATAAAACTATCTTGATTGTAATAAGCTGTAGAAGGAGATAATTTTTCTCAAAAACTGAGTCTTAGCAAAGTTAGTGCTGTAAAAATAAGAAACCTGGTCTGGAATGAATTAAAAGGTCAGTTACTGTACACGAAGATCTGATGTGCTGTGTTCTCATTCACCCACCTTACGCAAAACACAAGTTACTTTATTTCGAATGTTTGAGAGTTCTTCCTTCTAATCTCAGTCAGTTTTCTGGTAAAGCAAACCTTAAACTTGGTGGAGTCAGCCTTTGTGAAGCTGTCTTGCTATAAGCCGTGTCTTGGGTTACATAGCTAAATCAAAGCTATTTGCATGTTTTTAGCGTTCCTAGATGTGAGGAGTTGGCTAAAACACAAGGTAAGGGAGATGGGATCTGGTCTCAGGTGATGTTAGAAATTTTCAGACTTTTGGCAGCCTGAGCAGTTTCTCTTAAACTATGTCTTGTGATTAACCCAATTCAATACAGTTCGACAAGTGGGAGAGCGCAAAGCACACATCTGTCCTACCTTCACGATAAGAACCAGCTGCTTCTAGTACCAAAGTCAGGTTTTAGCTTTATTCATTTTGTCAAAGTATAATAGTTCAGAAACAGACAAATAATTTTTCGTCTAGGTTTGTAGTTCATTGACTGATGGGCGTATGAAGTGTGTGGTGTCCATATCCCAGTAAGGAGCTACAAAACTTTTCAAAGACCTCATAAACCCAAGTTATTTTTCTATTTTGGTTTAGTAGCTTCATGTATATACTGGAGGAAATGAAAAACAACAGATCCCCAAAAGGAATGGCACATACACAACCTTCTTTTCAGTATTTTATGGAATTTATAAGTTTTAAGAACCATCAAACTGCCGCTATGATCAGAAGATGATTATCTGTCAGCAGAGGCATCTATCTTAATGCAAAATCCATGGTCTTGATTAGCGGGAATCTAGAAGTATTGGAGATGCATTGATGTCAGCAGTTTTATCTGAAGCATCTTCTTTTTACTCACTTTTTGTCAACATAAAGATGTATGATAATAATCGATTGCAGCTGTGTTACTCAATAATGATTTACTGAACATGGCTAGGCCATTTTCTTTAAGCAAAAGAAAGGTTTTCTAAGAAAGGCATCATTCTTAGTAGAAAGGCATAACCTCCTATCATTTAACAACTAAGTAAGTATTCTAAGATGTCTACCTTTTTATGGTGAAGTTTTAGTTCTAGAGTTTTATGCAGTTGCTTAGAACTTTGTATTTGAAATATCTCATCTAAAAGATTATTTAATTAATATGCAGGGAGATTCATTGTTTCCAGAATGCAATATTTTAAGTCTGGCAAAATGTAGAGTTCAAAAATAACTTAAACTCTTAAAAAGCTCTTTACTGTATGATTCACATTCTAATCCCGTGGTCAACGAAAGATTGCTGTGCAAAGGTAATCTCAGTTTTATAGCTATGGCTCACATATGAGAGCCAAAATACTACTCAGTCCTTTTTTGAATATTTCTATCTTACATACTGTGGCTCCAGTTACACAGGCCTGTCAAGAAAAATGGAAGGTTCAGACCTGAACCTGCCATCGTATGATAGAGCAATCCTAGTTGCAGTCATTTCAAACTAACTATCTGATTAGAGAATGAGGGATTTGAAGTGAAAATGGCCTAACTCACAATGTATTGATGAAAAAATATGCCACAATGATTTTGTAGCAGAACTTTTTGATGATTGTAATGTCATAGGGCAGTGCAGACAGTTGCCTGAAGCCGACCAAACTCAGTAAGCAGTCCAACAAACAACCCAAAAACTGTGTTACTAATATTTGAGACAGTGAAATCACACACACTAAATATCATTTTGGGGTAGAGGGAGTCTTGTAGTAATTGTATTGAACTATCTCTTAAAAGAGAAACTAATGAAGAATATAAGCATGAGTAGAGAAGGAACTGTGGTTGAAGTCTTTTCTTTAAAATTTAATCATTAAAATCATTAAAATTTAAGATATCTCAAAAAAATGCACCTTTAATATAAAATGAATGTGTGCTGTTAAAGAATTTCAGATGGATATGTATTTAAATTTATTGTGTATTACAAGACTCATAGAGTGTATTGGACTCATCAATCTAAGTTTTGAAAAACAGGACTTTTGAACAAACATGCCCCATGCTCTCTGTTCAGAAGCCGCACTGCATTTAGAAGTGGAGATTTGTAGCTAGGCAACAACAGGGTTTTGTTGAGATTAGTGCATGCCTAAGGTCACAAGTGATGACCTTATCATCACATAGTTATCACACAGTCTGAAGGAGAACAGATGTTCTGTTTTTATATTAATAAATTGATACCGCTAGTTTAAGATCTGGAATTTGTTGCACATAGCCCCCATATTTAGTGTATCTAATATAATACAGTTCTGAAATCCTTTTCATTGAGTTGGAAATGCAGAAATATCTCCTACTTCCCTGACATTTCCTATAGTGGATCAACTGTGGGTTCAATGTACAGCTTGACATCCCATCACAGCACTTCACTTTTTCTATTGGAAAAGAGAGAACCTTACTCAGAATCTGTTAGTAACTCCACCTCCAAAATGGGGTCCTGGTAGCCTTCCAACAGCATACTATATCTAAAAGACATGGATAGGAGGTATTTAGAGTGCTGGTACTTGAGACGTAAGCCTGCTCTAGCAGAACTGTCTTCCTCTTCTCAGTGAAAGGAGCAGAGGTTTGGATAAATTGCAAGGTAGCCTTTTCCTGCTTTTTCTATCGATTTTGAACATGAAATAAGAATGTGAGTGTTGATCGTTGCAGCCAGGATTAAGAAGAATTTTAAGACCATCCTAATTAATGAATTGCCTGATTAAGCCATAGACAGTAACTATGGTTATACCTGTTTCTGCAATGCTAATAAAACCCACGGGAACACAAAGGGTTATTTCAACTCAATAAAGTGGGTTATTTCAACTCAATAAATTGCATGTGCCAGTATATTTTATTTCAGTAGAAAACAAATTATACCTGTAGAAAAAAAGAATGATTCTATGCTTTTATTATTTGATGATCCTGATCACCTGCTCAGGAAGGAGGAGAAAAGTCTCCAGTATATTCTGTTCATATGTTCATATTCATTCATGGAAAAAAATAATCTATGTAGATGAAAGATTCATCTGTCGTGTTTTCTAGCATTGCAGTTCCAGTGCTGGTAGTTAGATCACAACAAGTTTGTTAGTTGAGACTTGTATTATATGACATATGGAATGCAAAACTGTCTAGTCATCCACCAGTATTCTGTAGTTCCACAGTCTTTAAGCTTTTTCAGTCAGCCAAAATTTTCTATTATCAAAAATCAGTTAACCGCATGATTTACTCAGGTTGATTTCAGTAGCTTAAATTTCCCAGCAAAATGTGTCCCTAAGAGGAATGAATGGTTAAATTAACTGAAATTGCACTTTTGAGAAACTGAACAGGTGTGATTTGAATACACATTTTACTTAGATGTTAATAGCTGGGCTAAAGTTAATGCTTTGTTAATAGAAATAGAAACAGTTATTTAAATATTATTTAAATTTCTTTACTTCGCCCCTTTTTTTTTTCCTAGCTAGAACTTCCCACCCTTTGTTAAGGTATATTGTTTTTTTTCCTGGAGTGATGGTTGTCAAAACTGTTATTACTATTTGATTGTGTCAGAGATTAAAGTACTTGCAAACCATGTCAGCAAGTACGCGTGTGTTCTAATGCTACTAAGTAGTGTTTAAATAAGAACTTTTCTTTTTTTCAGTAGCCAATGCTACAAAATAGCCAAATAAGTATTCAAAATATTTTGTCATTTTGGAAATTTAGATTTTGTACAGGAAGCTTGATATGATGGTAGACTTCCTATGGATAGTAGACAAAACAAACAAAATGGGACAAAAAAACCCCACAGAGAATATTTTAAAGAAAAGAAATAAATCATCCTTTCTTGCCTAAAATAATGAAAGAATCTACAAATGAATGTCTCAGGACTGTTTGCCCAATAGGTTCAAATGACAGGTTTTTCAGAGGTCCTAATCCAGTCTGGCTATGGGTAAAGAATCAAGTTTTGTAAAAGGGCTCAAGCATTTTAAATGTGTCAGAATGTATTTAAAGAAATATCTGCACTGGTACTTCTCTCTCTTAGAAGTCAGAAGATTGGCTAGAAGTCTTATTCTTTTTCCACTAAAACCTGAGAATTCCTACTAGCTTCACTGAGAAAATAATGGAAATTCAGATTCATTGTAAATATCCAAATTAGGTCAATATGGAAGTTTAAATATTAGATGGTAAAGACTTTTTTCTTGTAAGCACTTATCATTTAATGTTGATTTAAAACTTGATTTAAGTAAGCTTTACATAGGTAAAAAATGTCATCTACAGAGTGCTTAGCAGATGATCAGGACCATGATACCTATTTCATGATTCTGTCTACCTTAATTTTTTCAGAACATGATTTTTAGCCGTTGTGGAATAGGAAGACTGTATCTCCTATCTCCAAAATCTATGCAGCTTCATTATCTTTAGCAGAACCTTGGCTTTTAAGTAGTTATTTTTTCCTCCTCTTTCTTTAATATTTTACACAACGTGTTTGTCTAGGCCTAAATTTGCTCTGTCCTTTGGAGATACTTAAAAGCACAAGTTCCCAAAACAAAGCTTAAAGGTTTTACTGTGCTGCAAAATCACCATTTGCAGATACCCTTATGCAGAAGCATGTACTGATATTCAGTTCCCTTCTTATTGTTCCTAAGAGCTTTTCACACTTCAATGTCCACAAATGCAACTGTTTTGGTGGAATAAGGTTTAGAAACTCACTGTTGCATAGTGATATTCTTCTGCACTGGACAAGACAATACCTTATTTTTTAAAAAAAAAAATATGCTGGATTACAAAACATGTCACAAATAAGGGGAAATGTTATATTTTGGATTTTTTTAAGCCATTATGTAAAAATTTAAGGAATTCCTCAATTTAGCACGTTGGAATGTACACCATTCGTGTACACTCACAGGAGATCTATAGGCTAACCCATACCTACATACTGTTCCTTAACTGAAATTTAATAAGCTGCAATGGTACTGAATGATAGCAAAATGGTCTTACCCTCAACTGGTGAATAGCGTTGTGGCTTTGACATTTTGGATATTTTAAATCCAGTCAATGTTCCTTATAGAATTTATTTTCCATGTTCTATATTTATATTTTTTATGTTCCTTACAAAGTACTGCTGAAACTGTTACATTTGCCACTAGAGCACGGCAATTACCCTCCCTTAGTGATTTAATCACATATGTGTTTAGTATCAGACCACTTGGTCTGAATATTTTAATATATTTAAAATCCATAAATAATTTAAACACATAACAGATATTATCATTTGTATAACCATAAAATCTGTGTGTATATAGGCAGTGGACTTCACAGGACAGTTAGACTTTAGAACCTTCTATATCATATAGATCATATATCATATATTATATGATATCATATATATAATATATATATTATATATAATATAATATAGATATCATATATATATGATCATATATGATATCATATATATAGATCATATATCATATATTATATGATATATCATATGATATAAACTAAGGACCTTTCTGTGAACGTATATACGTTCACAGAAAGGTCCTTAGTTTAAACACTGAAAAACATATAATGTTAATTTCTAAATCCACAATACTGTGATTTTTTTCTAATTCTGACTACCAGAATATATTTTGATATCCTGTATTGTGACCCGTTTTCTCTAAAATCTCTTCTAATCTAGATCTTAAAGCTGTTGAAAAATAGCAAATTATGTTGCTTACAGAAGCACAGCCATTCACAGATGAAAACAGAAATATTATCTAAAACAAAAATACTACTTTTTTCCCATTGGACTCAAACCAGTTTATCATACGTTAGAGAAATAATATCTTCATTTTTTATAGCTATATACCTGAGATCCAGTGGTTAGACTTTGTTTATTGTAATGTTGTTGATTTGCAATCCATCACAGATAACCATTACCTGTGTTAATACAATGGTTTTTTTTCTTAGATAGGTCTAAAATTCTGCATTAATATTCTAGTGGGAAGGAAGTCAAGGACATCAGAAGCTTCTTTAGTTTATTCTGAATTTATTTAAAAGGAATATTTCAAATTTTCCTATAATGATGTGAGATAGAAAGTTTTAACTGACTCCATTTCTGTAAATACAGCTCAATCCAACTATATATTGTACCATTTTTCTATAACTGTTCTTAATCTCAATTGATTTCATCCCCACAAACCTCTTACAGACTGTCGAAGAGGACCAGACTGGTGACCAAATTTACAAAGACCAGCCTACTGTGCATACGGAGGGAGGAGAATTTTTATTAACATCAGTAGTAGTGCCACTACTGTGCTACCTTTATTCTTGATCAGTGATATAAAAATAACATTTGTTTTGGAAAAGGTAGTTTTATTGACCATAGAGCTTTCCATAGTATTTTCTTGGCTTTGGAGACTTAAGACTAAGATAACGCAGTCTTCCGTAAGAGCAATGAGAACACCTGGCAGATTATTTGTAATTCTAATCAGTTTTTAAACTATTGGCCTTCATTACACAGCCCACAGAGTGCTTGTGGCCCACAACATGTATAATTGTAACCCACAATAAATTAGTAGTGTGGCCTCTATAATTTGGTGTTGCAGAAGCTATTGTTTATCTAAAAGAACACTGTTCTTGTGAAAAGATTAGTTACTTCTAATATGTATACTAATTACTGAAAATTATTATATGACAATTGGACGTCCTCAACCAGTCATAACAAAGAAATACTGTCAAGTTGTCAGCTCATAAACCTACTCCTTGGAGCTGAGGCACTGTCACTAAGTAAGCTTATGTTTTGAATAGATGTTGAGTTTCTCTAAAGCTGTATTTTACTTTTCTGTTTCAGTTCCCTTTTCTGATGTAGTGCATTGGGTGTGAAAATGAGTATGGATGATAACAACTTCTGCTAATTTTAAAATATTGGTGTAATTGCATTGAGCAAATATTTGAATTTAACGCTTACTATAATTTATTTCTTTTATAAGCACTATCATTAGGAACAGGAAAGATTGTCAGCTGTCCCTAATCACTGATTTTCTTTGGTCTTAGAGACTTCCCAGGGTTCATGATTCCTCCTCATAGCAGAAGATCTCTTCAGCTGTGGTGCAGATAATTAAATACTTCTATTTTACATGTGTATGCATGACCACTCTGTTCTGTCACAGATGTGACAAAGTACTTCCGAGTATAAATCTGATGTATTTTTTGTGATTGATGTCAGTCATGTAGGGTTTTCTGTATTTACTTTTTTGCATATGCAATTAAGAAAAGGTATTAGTTTTTAAATTGAAGTGGAGGCAGATGCAGTTTGTTGTATGAATTGGCTTCCAAGGTTTTGCGGCAGAATGTGGATTTGGTTGATGGGTAGGTGCAACAGGCTGATCTCACTGTCGAATGGAGAAAGGCATAGCCAAGCTGCTCTTACTACATTATAAAAGTTTGCTCAGAAGGCTTGACAGAGAGTGAGAACTATCTGTTTAATTTTTGAAAGATGAATTATGATGTTAATGCTCAATTTTGAATTGTGGCATTTCTTTATTATAGTAATGCACTGTTGGCCAACCTAATAGAGGGAGCGAGTCGGCTTGTAGGGTTCTTATGTCCATAAGTATATCCGTTAGTGAATAAAATTCAGAGTGCTTATTGTGTCATTGCGTGTTCACCAGCCATGTGATATGAGGTCTCTGACTTTTGACCATCATGAATGCACTTCTGGTGACGAGATAGGAGATCCACCGTGAAGCTGCTGGAAGGTAAGATAGCAGGGGGTAGGCTGTCAGGTCTCTGCATGTTACCTTCATCCCCACAGTTAAGAAGCGTATGAAGCATGAGTTAAGAAGGTGTCATGTTGCTAGATTGGTGCTCTAACATCTTTTCAGTTAAGGAGGAGGATGTGACTCCCCAGGCTTAAAATCAGACTTAGGTTTGAAAAGATGTTGGAAAGTCTATAGTCAAACCTCTGGCTTAAGACAGGTCAACACTGAGTTCAAACAAAATCGCTTCTCCCTGGGCCTTGTTTTTGCTACGTCTTTAGAATTATCAGTTTCTAATGAAAAAAAACCCAGCCTACCAGCCTTCCTTTTTCCTATGCCATAAGGCAATGTGCATTGGGTATGATTGATATAAAGCCCCAGGAATGTTAATTGGATAAGTTAATCTTTGCTACTTCTGTTGTCATATAGCTGGTTTGATCTGGAGGTGCTGAAAACTTTACTTAATTTAGAATACCATAGATATTTCAAAGGCTGAGTTGAGGGTTGTACAGGAACTTGAATAGTATGTTATGTATAAATGTATAAATCCAAAAGAAATGAAAGTAATAAGTTCCAGATGTATTTTTTGTTATATTATTTGGGGGTTTTTTTGTTATTGTTTCATAAAGTTAAACAATATTACTGGTCTGAGACCACACATGTTTTCATAGTTTAAACTTTTTTGTTTTCCAGACTTTTAATAAATGCTGATGTTAATTTTCTAAGGTTTTGTTTGCATTGTCTGGTATTTAAAATAGTTAGTATTTTACATTAACATTATAAAGGACAGATATGTAGAGTAAGACAAACTTGAGAAGGCAAAATAAGATCACAAATGACATTTAGTAGGAAAACCATGAAAGGGAATTGTCTTTAATTAGTTCACAGTTGGAGGTTTGTTCATACTGCTTATTTTAGTTAAGTCTTTCATTGGGGAAAAAAAAAACCTATTTAACTTCTAGGATCCTTGGAGGGGAGAGGGCCTTGAAACCATATATAGCTGGCAGACACGTCTTCCAAAATATTCTTTCGGGTTTTTGTATAGCCACACTATGCCACCTATAAATACATAATTTTTTTTTTTAATCTATAAAGGCTCCCATTTGTATTGAAATTGATTTGGATTGTTTTCAAAATAGTGCTACAGAAGAGAACTTCAATGTCCATATCTCCCTGCTGTTACACTGAGAAGCAGAGGTTTTATAGCAGTGGAACCTGTACTCTTACCTTACCTGGTATTTTGGAGTATTTGCTCCTAGCTCAGCAGATTCTAGATATCCATCTTTAAAGTCAACTGTTAGTGCTTCCTTTTATGTTTAACAAATAAAATATCTAACTAAATAGGCAAAGATACCTTGTTCCAAAACTGTGAGATTCTACTCTGTCTTGTATGAGCTCAAGCCCAAAACCTCACCCAAAATGCCAAATATGACTTGCCACATCCATGCATTGGATAAGTGAGAAACACAGAAGGCACAACCAGTGGCTTCTTCTTCCTGTAGTTGGGAAAGGAGTTCCTATTGCTTTGTTTTCAATCTGTCTTTCACTACACTTGTGTAACAATGTCTGGGAATTTTTTATCAGAAATTTTTCACTTGCTCTGGTAGTAAATTTATGTCAATGTGGTAGGGCAAAATTAGCTGAAAGCTGCTTTAAGCGATCTAAATTTCTGAAGAATAATAGAATTTGAGAAATAATACATTATTAGTAATCTTGCTTAGTCAATAAGGAACTGATAAATGTGGTACGTGCCATTGGGATAAGTGTTTGTATGCCATAGCATCCAAGAGTTAGTTATTCACAACAGTAAGTTTCTCAAGTTGTTTAGTTGTTTCTACATACTTTCAGTAGATTGCTGACTGCCATGTCATGAAGTTGAAAAACTTGTTCCATTTTTCCACTCCTTTTTGATAAAGTAAACCCTGACCATTTTAGAATAAAGTTGATATGCACCTGCAATTAAATGTTTTCTTATCTTCTGAGAATAGAAATGTTTTGCTGTTTGCTTTCCCTAAAACTATTTAAGATGAAAACAGATTATCAGGATAGAAATGTAACTAATTCTGCTTCACTGACAGATGTCCCTCAGTGCTGACTAGTATATTGGAAGTCTGGAAATCTTGATTTTAATCCTGACATCATACTTAACATCCCTGTTGACTGGAAGAAGGACAGCAATGTGCCCATTTTTAAATAGGGTAGAAAAGATGACACTGGGAACCACTGACCTGTCAGCCTCACCTCTGTGCCTGGGAAGATCACGGAACAAATCATCCTAGAAGCTATGCTAAAGCACATGGAGGACAGGGAGGTAATTACAGACAGCCAGCTTGGCTTCACCAAAGCCAAGTCCTGCCTGACCAACCTAGTGGCTCTCTGTGATAGGGTGACAATATCAGTGGACATGGGAAAAGCAATGAATGTGACCTATCTGGATTTCTGTAAAGCCTTTGACACAGCCCCCCCACAATATCCTTCTCTCTGAATTGGAGAGATATGGATTTGATGGGTGGATGGTTTGGTAGATAAGGAATTGATTGGATGGTCACATCCAGAGAGTCAGCGTCTTGGAGTCCAGACAGAGATCCGTGACAAATGGTGTCCCTCAGGGGTCTGTACCGGGACCGGTGCTGTTTAATATCTTCATCAATGATAATAGACAGTGAGATCGAGTGCATCTTCAGCAAATTCGCAGATGACACCAAGCTGAACGGTGCCATTGTCACACTAGAAGGATGGGATGTCATCCAGAGGGACCTGAATAAGCTGGAGAAGTGGGCCTATGTGAAACTTATGAGGTTCAACAAGGCCAATTGCAAGGTCCTACACCTGGGTTGGGGCAATCCATGGTTTCAACACAGGATGGGGGATGATGTGATTGAGACCAGCCCTTCAGAGAAGGACTTGGCTGTACTTATTGATGAGAGGCTCAATATGAGTCCACAATGTGCACTTGCAGCCCAGAAGGCCAGCCATATCCTGAGCTGCATCAAAAGAAGCGTGGACAGCTGGTTGAGGAAGGAGATTCTCCCCGTCTGCTCTGCTTTCATGAGACCCCACTTGGAGTGTTATGTCCAGTTCTTGAATTCCCAACTTAAGAAAGATATAGAATTGTTGGAATGGGTTCTGAGGAGGGCTACAAAGATGATCAGAGGGCTGGAGCACTTCCCTGTGAGGACAGGCTGAGAAAGAAGAGAAGGCTGCAGGGAGACCTTATAACAGCCTCCCAATACCTTAAGGGGGAGTCCAAGAAAGTGTGGGAGGGACTTTTTACAAGGGCGTGTAGTGACAGGATGAGGGGGAATGGCTTTAAATTGGAGGGGGAAAGATTAAGACTGGACATTAGGAAGAAATTCTTCATGATAAGGGTGGTGAGGCACTGGCACAAGTTGCCCAGGGAAGTCGTGGATGTTCCTTCCCAGGAAGCGTTCAAGGCCAGGTTGGATGGGGCCTTGGGCAGCCTGGTCTAGTGGAGGTGTCCCTGCCCATGGTAGGGGAGTTGAAATTAGATGATCTGTAATGTCCCTTCCAAACTGAAACATTCTATGATTTTATGATTTTATGATCATGAATTTTAAAGTTACTTTAAGTTTTCTTATCTTACTATTTTTATCTTACTATATGATCTATATTCTTCCCAATATTTTTCAAGTTTCATTATTCTTTTGAAAACAGAAACAAATGTAAAAAGTGCTTGCTCATTTGGAGAAGACCATCAAGGATAATTTTGGGGTTTTCAGTGGTGATCTTATCTTATTTCCACAATAATTCCTACAAGAGTAAACTTTTACCTTGTACCTACTGTTCTAGATATGAAATTCAAACTATCTTAACAAGAATTTTATTGGTCTTTTGCTTTCCGTTTGTTGTAACTGATTTTGATGCTATTTTTGATACAACGAATGTGGAAACACACTATACATATGAAGGCAAGGTTTAATACTAATATTCTGTCTTGACAGCAGTATTAAAAACTGGGAGGCTATGCCTCATTGTTCATTGACAAAATTAATGGCTATTATTATCCATCTTTCTCTTCACCTTTGTTTGCATCTACATCTGCAGTACTGTGAACTGAAAATTAAACTTAAAAATTAGACATAACACATTACACAGAAACATAAAAGAATAGTTTCTAGCAAGTTCTGGATTGTAAATTTAATTTATTAGATATTTAGTAAGAATTTTTTTAGATATCAAAAGATACTTGATTAGGGGGAGAAAACAGCAACTATAACTCTCATGATGTGATAGGTGAGTTTCAACAATCTAAATTATTGATACCACCAGTTTTGTAGGTAACTAGAAGTCCATAGTGCCAACACCCATAGGTACTAACCATGGATGATAAATGCTTTCACTTTTAGTAATTTGAAAAATTTTGTATTATTTTTTTCTATTTTGTACACTGCTACAGAATAGATCCATTCAAGAATCTCACTTTCAGCCCCAAATAACTGCCTGAATATGGTTACAGGTCTTGATAACACTTCAGTTAAGAAAAGTTCGTGTACTTTCAGGTAAAGGTCCTTTTGATTCTTTGATGTGTAAGTTCTGTTATTTTTGTTCTTAAGAATGCTATGATGTGTTCTAACTTGTAATAAACCCATCATCATAAAAGTTATTAAATTATGTATTGTCTCTTAGCCTATGGTGAATCTAAACTTTGATATCAGTTTTCCTAGAAATATCTTGTCACATCTTACACAATCCTTTCACTGATTTGGTTTTATCTTCCATTTCTTTTACTTCTTACAAGTGAGAACTGGAGGATCCATATTAAAATGATAGAGGTAGCGACAATGGAAGAAGAAAACTGCTGTAAAAAACTACAGAAAATGTAAGAAAATTTATGTCATTTTCTGTTCTTATAATTAAATTGCAGCTATTTGATGGGCTGGCAGAAAGCATAGAATGTCATTTACAAATTTTGAGCAATAGGAAGTGTACCCCAAATTAGGTGGGGTTTGGACACTGGGGGGGTTATTTTCAGTTCCTGTCATGGGGAGAGAGGGTTAGTCCAACACTTTTTATTGAGAGTCTCAAGAATCTTTTCAAACTAATATTTATACTGCTGTTATTAGCTGTCTTTTGAAGGAGTCTATTCTTTTCATGGATTATGGAAACATTTTAAAGAGACTAAACTTCTGTGTTATAAAATTTACCATTATGAATATTCTCACAAATGCTAAGTGTTCTTTTGACTGCTCTTTAAAAAGTCAATAAATCATAGCTATGCCCACATATGCCCTAGAGAATTCTGAAACACAAGGCAGCCTTTTATGGCAGCTACTTGAATAAATAAGATTAACAAATATTGATTGTTCAGTTGCTTCAGGCAGCATCTATATGTCTATGGTTGTGCAGTCCACAGCCACTATCACAACCTACCACGAGTAGTCTTCCCAGTTTTGAGCTTTTTTTTCTCAGATAGTTGTGGATCTGGGTAGGCTGGATAGATGGCCTGAGGCCAACTGTATGGAGTTTAACAAGGCCAAGTGTCAGGTCCTGCACTTGGACCAAAATAATCCCATGCAACTCTCCAGGCTTGGGGAAGAGTGCCTGGAAAAGTGCCTGGTGGAAAAGGACCTGGGGGTTTTGGTCAAGAGCTGGCTAAACATGAGTCAGCAGTGTGCACAGGTAGTCAAGAAGGCCAACAGTATCTTGGTTTGTATCAGAAATGGTGTGGCCAGCAGGACCAGGGAAATGATTGTCCCACCCCTTACTCCATGCTGGTGAGGCTACACCTTGGATACTATCTTCTAGTTTGGGCACGTCAGTACAAGAAAGTTTTTGAGGTGCTGGAATGTGTCCAAAGACGGGCAACAAAGCTGGTGAAGGGTCTGGAGCACAGATTTTATGAAGAAGAAGCTGAGAGAACTGAGTTTGTTTAGTTTGGGGAAGAGGAAGCTGGGGAAGACCTTATTGCTCTCTACAACTACCTGAAAGGAGGTTATGGTGAGACGAGTGTCAGCCACTTCTCCCAAGTGACTAGAAATAGGAGGAAAGGAAATGGCCTCAAGTTGTGTCATGGGAGGTTTAGATTGGGTATTATGAAATTTTACTTCGCTGAAAGTGTTGTCAAGCATTGGAACAGACTGCCCAGGGAAGTGGTTGAGTCACTATCCATGGAGGTTTTGAAATATGTGTAGATGTGGTTCCTAGGGACATGGTTTAGTGATGGAGTTGGCAGTGTGAGGTTTGTGGTTGGACTTTGTGGTCTTAAAGCTCTTTTCCAACCTAAATGATTCTGTGATAAAGAGTCATATTTTGAAGTAAAGCACAAAACCAAAAATCAGGACAAACAATTTGTATCTCTAATATTGGTTTTCTTTGTTGCAGGTAATTTGGGTGGTTTGGGGTAATTTGGGTAATTTTAATGTTATTATTAAAACCATGAGTATGTTAAGGAGGTGCTGTATAAATTGAGCACTTCTGATACCATATTCTGTCATTTTAGGTATCTTGATAGACTGTAGCGTACAGCTGGGCACAGGAAAATTACTTTTGTATTAATATGGTATTTTTATACTAATGGTTTCTCAAGCCAGATGATTTTTGAAGTTTTGTGATATAGTAAAGGAGGTTTTGATATACAAAGAGTGGATTAGAAAACGTAATGAATATCAAAAGTCTGTTGAAAGACCCTTTTCTTATGCCCTTGTATTAGTTGCTAAATGTCAGTCAAAATTAGGCTGCCTAACTGAAAAAAAAAAACAAACCAAAAGGTTTAAATATAATTTTGCTTTTTCCCAAGTGCAAAACAATTATCTGTACAGAAAAGAAATAAGAGAAGGAAATAAAATTAAACACATATACAATGCTATCTCCAGATGTGCTAGAGGGAAGATAGAACATTGGGTAAACAATCTCCCTTTTGGGGTTCATTTGTATTCACTGACTGCATAATTGAAAGGAGGTGTAAATAAAGAACCTTAATCAAAAAAATAGGTTGATATGCTAGAATCTTCCTCTGACAGGACAAATGCTTGCTTGAGCTTATCCACAAGCTTCAAAAACTAATTATCTTCTAGTTGGATGTCCTGGGATGGAAGTTAAGAATAGAGTGAGAGTTTTAGTTGGATACTGATAATATGCATTTGCCATTTTTCCTTTTTGTAGTTTTGTTTCTGATTCTGTTACCAAGTATTCCACTCTGTGCTTTGTAGGGATAAGGTCATTTTATACTTTACATTTGTCTAGTCAAAATTGAGTGGTCTAATAACTCTGGAATACTCAATTTCTGCAAGAAACTTTAGCTGTGTGTAGTGTCGATTAATGTGCTCTTACAGTTCCTACCATGCAACGTACACTGTAGAATTCTTGCAGATAGGTTGCATGATTATCGAGAGGAAAACTGCTTCCAACACCAGCCCAGGCATACTAGGTGCCAAGATTGTGTAAAAGAATCTTTCTTTGCAGTCATAAACAATGTTTCTTGGGCAAATAAGCTGCAGTCAAAGCATGGCTTTTGTCTGCATGAATAAGGTTATTAATTCATTTTGAACTCTGACAGACAAAGAAATAAGATTATAATGTACAAGTCTGGGATTCTAAGACAAAAAAATAGGATGAGAAAATTCTTCTGGTATTGAACAGATACTGTCTAAATAATTTTGGGGCAGTGTTAGTAGAAGTGGTTTGATTCTAAGGGTAGTTCTTTTTAATAACTTATTAACTTATGGGTTGTTCTTATTACTAACAATTTCTCTTGTATTTTCTTTGTTGTTATTAACTTATTTTGTTTAACAATTTGAAGAAAATGTAAGATGTTTAAGTAGACAGATTATAAAGGACACTTTTATATAGATTTCTGAATATAAGGAATAACCTGATCATGTCAGAAAGGCAAATTTCTTCCATTCCCTGCTAAGGATCTGGTTTCCAGACTACTCACTAATCTCTGCTGAAGAATTGTGATTGTATTTCTTTCTCGCTGTTACATTGTCTACAAGAGATCATCAAAATACTTAGTTAAGCAATACCCTGTTTGCTCCAAATTGTTTTAAAGATTCTGAGATTTTAGTCTAGTCATTTGTCCTACAAGGTGATGCAGGATCTCCAAGTTCAATGTTACCATCAAGTTTTAAAATCCCAAACTTTCAACTAGGACAGAGCTGATTCATTGTACATAGCTTGACTGAAAAACATAGTGTCAGCAAGACACTCGGTAATTGTTTCTGGTCAGTCCTAAGTCTTTCAAGAGGAAAATGTAACCCCTGAAATGCAAGAAGTTTTTCTAACGGATTTTGGTTAAAGTAATCCATTAATCTTGGACTGTTTGATCCCACTTGAATTTCTCAAACCTGTTTTGTGCAAGTGCTATATGCAATACCCACAGCTGGGTTAATACTACAAAGACTTTTAATATTTTCTCATATGAAAATACAAGATTTAAAGTATGTTAGGGAGCTAATACTGTGGAACCGTCACCTTTGACTGGAATCAGTACTTACACAATCTGTGGATATCACTTTTTGAGCTGTGAGGAAGTTGTGGGTGGAGTGATAGAGTGATGCACTTAGCTCATAAGAGAGAAAGGGCAGTATATTTATTGATATAAAGCGGCAATTTAGCAGAGTTTGATGGTAAATGCAACAGGGGTTTAACAAGATTCAATATCAAGGTATGATGGATTATCTACTGCTTAGAGGGCAGGGATAGACAAAACTGTCAGGGACACCCTTCCATTAATTCATGAGGTTCAGAAAGGAACCTCTTGCAACACTAGAGCCATGTGCCAGTTACCAAAACTGGTAGGAGATAGGTTTAAAACTAAGATTTTAAAAAGTATGGGATTTTTTTGCATGGTCAGTAATAGAATTCTCTATATAAACAGGAGTTTGTGGAAACAGAGAGTATTAGAGATCCAAAAGGGAATAAGCAAGTTTGTGGATGGCGGTTCCGTAAACTGATGTAAAGGGAATAGCATGGATGTAGAATACCCTCTCATGTTCCTAATCCGGTGAGAGAATACTTCATGGATAGTGGTAAAGTTCATGTTCTTTCCCTAAATAATATTTTTTGCTGCCATGAATACTAGGCTAGCAGAAAATCATAATAAAACCCAGGCAGACATTTCTTTTCTTGTCCTCTCTTCTGTGCAGGAACCACAGTGGGGACAGTCATGTCAGATTGTCTCCTTAGTAGCAGAGCTTTCTCAACAGAGAATCTGCAAAATCATCCCAACTTCTGTGCCATTGCTGCAACTTCTTCCTTCCATCAACATAATGTAAACAGAACAAGACTTCAATTTTACTGTTTTCTACTATACAAGTATTATTGGAAATTTTTATTAATGTTTTAAAGAATCTGAACTGCATGAATTAACCAAAGAATTGTAATTATATTACTTAGAAGATGCTGCTAGAGTTTTGTTTTATTTTTAATTTAGAAGGACAGAAGTACGTGTCATTCTATCTGCCACCTTATAAAACATTTAATGTTTTGGGAGACAATAGGACCTGAAAGTGTAATGTTTAAGCTTCTTTCTTTCCATCTTGAGCAAAAAGACCAAATCTTTAATTCTTTTTTCTTTCTGCCCAATGAGTTTTTTATAAAAGCTTGAATATGTCTGCATTAACTTTGTTAAAAAAATTTGCTATCGACAATTTTCAAGTATGCTATACCTATAAAAATAAATCCACCCTACTTTCTCTTTTATTCTTAGAAATTTTTTTTTTCAAAAGAAACCCAGAAAAACTAGTATTCAACTTTGCAAAAAAAATAATTTGTAATTCACACATGAACTAAATTTACTATCAAACCTCTTATTGCATTATGAATGAAAAAAATTTGTATAGATAGATTTTAAATAGCTAAAACTAAGAACATATGATGGAGGTTATATAGCTTGAACACTAAGAGTAGTTTTTGCTAGCTTTTTTGAACTGACATACCAAATCCTAATACTTTATTAATGTTCATCAAGCCAGTAAATTATGCTGTAGGATTTTTACAATGTTGTGTATCTCTATGAAAGAATTGATGAAACTGAAGAAAACAAAAATTATTAGTATTTTGTAGTGAATATGTTATTATATAGAAATTTTTGTAATGGGACTTTATCCAAATTGTAGTCTTAACAGATGGGATCTTGTTGGGGTTCCACATATTTAGTTATTTAGGACTTTAGTAAACAGTGATTTTATCCAGTCTGTGATTGGAACAGATGTGATCTTATCAGGGTTCCACTTTTTTTCAGGAGCATAAAATTGCCATGATTTGCTGTACAGTGTTATAGTTTACTTTTTGTGCTTTTAGAACCAGAGTCCTTTTTAGCCAGAATTTGCCCTTGGGTCCTAAAAACATCATAATAGGGAGTTAATGTTTTATTCTCTATTAATCCCATTAAATCCTTTTAATATTAGAGCATGTGTTGCTTTATAGCATTAACTAGTGTCTTGCACTCAACAGTATTTTCACAGTTTATGACACTGCTTAGGGCATTAACAAACAGCTGTTTGAATTAAATGAGCAGTTAAGGACCCTGTTCATTAACTCAAAAGTTTCATGTATTTTTAATTCCTTAAATCTAATGGTATTATCACCCTCCAAGAAATCTATCTTTGATTATAATTTGCTGTGACCAGTATCAGTTTGGGTGAGATGAGAGATTTTTTGACTATAAACTCTGTCAGTGGTGAACATCTTCAGTGAATCTGAACTGTCTTCAAACAGTTTTAATCTTTGGGGATATAAAACTTTTAAAGTTGTTTACAGCAGTTGTGTTAAGATTTCTTCCAATTTTGTTTACTGATGACTTCATTTAGCTAATGTAAAGAGGCAGTTGGAACAGAATTATTTGCATTTGAAATGGTGCTATCAGAGGTTTCTGACTGACTCATTTAAAAAAAAGGAAAAAGAAAATTGTATTTGGACAGTGACAGAGTGTCTAATGGAGTCTTATATATCAAGTGTACATAGGCATTTCACACATTATATAAAATTTGGATTTGTAAGTCTTTATTCTTATTATAGTCTAAGTGGTTTAACTTTTCATTTTAACTGGATTCTATGTGGTCTTTATTATGAGACTACAAAGATGTTTTTAACTGAAGAAAATTTGTCATTGTATATCTTCAGTTTGGAAAAATATCCCTTCTATTATAAATGTGTGTGCTTGTGTGTACATGTACATATACAAGATTAATATTGCTTAAGTACGTTTGCAATGCATTTTAGAATTACACACTTAAACTCAAGTTCTACACTTTCAATAGGATTACTTGTATCTACTAATTTAAATATGTACCCAGATATCTGTGGGAGCTGACTCATATGTCAACATTTTTGTACTCTTAATTCTTTAAAATATTCATGATTTTTTCAGTTCACAAAACCAGAAATTCCTAATCAGTCCTTCAGTGAAAAGAAAGTAATTCAAACATGCAACACTTCACACTAGGTTTTAGTATTATTTTTTTGTTTACGTAGCCCTCAGCTCAGAAAGCACCTTTAATACATGCTCAGTTTTAGGCTTGATAATGTTTTCTAGCAAGGAATAGTAGTATTATTTAGTATTTATTTAACTCCACAGATATTTAAACACTTTCTTTCACACTGGGCAAAAGATTGAGACACCAGTGAGATACTGGAAGACATTGCCCGAAGAAGTTGTGGATGCCCCACCCCTGGAAGTGTTCAAGTTCAGGTTGGACAATTGAGCAACCTATTATAGTGGAAGGTGTCCCTGCCCACAGCAGGGGGTTGTAACTAGATGATCTTCGAATATCCCTTCCAACCCAAACCATTCTATGGTTCTATGATTGTCTATATTATCTGCAATAGCTGAACTGTAGCTCTTCTTGACCATGCCAAAACATCCAGCAATATGTACCACTCCGTTATGAATCTTTTTCTCTTGTCAACTTCTCCAGTTCCAGTACATCAGTTTACTGCTCTCAATTTGACTATTCACATTCATGTGAAGCTCTAAAAAAGTCCTTTTACTTAGGATAAGTATTCTTAGGACACTTAAACTCTACAAGGATTATTCTACCCTTACAATTATCCTTTCTGTGGCAAGTTCTTCAATGCTTTTTAAGTGTACCTCTCCTCAGAAGATTCAAGGTGGTCTTTCTAACAGCTAAATCACTCAATGCAGTTATCATTGCAGATTTCAGGAAGACCAGAATATTCACAGAGACTGAAGGACTGTCCAAGGGATCTTGATGTAAAAAGCTTATCAACACAGAACGAAGTTGCTGTAATACAATGCTGTCCAGTCCATTTTAAACATTGGGTTTGGGTTCTTCTAGCTGAATTGTAGCAGACCACATCATACAGTAAAAATAAGACTTGAAGTTCTTAAAAAGAGGTCATATCTTGATCATTTTGGAATATGAATATCTGTGATCAGGAAATTACATCAAGGTGCACCAGGGGCAGTTTATATTGGATATTTGAAACATTTCTTCACTGAATGGCTTGTCAAGCATTGGAGCAGGCTGCCCAGAGAAGTCGTTAAGTCAGCAGACCTGGAGGTTTTTAAAATATATGTAGATGTGGCACTTAGGGACATTGTTTAATGGTGTCTTGGCAGTGGTTGGTTTATGATTTGACTTGATGATCTTAAAGATCTTTTCCAATCCAAACGATTCTATGATTCTATATAGAAAAGCAATGAGGGTATCTAGATTAGTTCCACCTTCACACAATTGGTCTCAAGTAAAAGATCTCTGCTCTGCCTACGTGAGTTAGAAGGTTTCAGTGTTGTTTTCTTTCAAAGTCAATTTAATGGACGACATGATGCCAGGCAGACCTCTGATGCGTTTTCTCCCTTTCCCTTTCTCATTAGAACAGATACCACACAGAGAAGCACTGGTAATTCCAGTTACCTATTCCTGTGAAGACTGTCACGCACTCAATTAAAATTTTAGTTGTTGTTGGAAAGGCCAGCTATAAATTACAGACAGTTTCAGCTTGTCTAGCTCTCTAAAAAGTTTCTGAAGTCAAATAATTTATTTGAATTAAGAATATCAACACATTTTACTTCTGAAAAGAAATCTTATGACTAAGTGCATTCAGAGGTCTGATTGAGATTTATTCATAAAGTGCACACTTATACCCTTTCATCCACATCAATGTGATGATTAAAACTGAAAAATGCTGAATATTAAGTGATGACTGTCTAAAAGCTGTTAATATTTTGAAGAGTGTACACAAACAAGGTGAGGTTGAATCCTTCACTCAGTATTGCAATTATTGTGTTATGCTTGAACTTTATGAGAAAGAAAAATGAATGATATAAATTGAATTTATTATAAAACAAATTTTTCTTAGAAATATGGTTTATTGAGTTTCACCATTTTATCTTTACATTGAGTAACGAAAAGTCAAATAGACAAAATTTAAAAAAAAAACCAAAGTGCTGTGATCTACTAGACATATTCACTGAGAAACCTGAAAGAAGTAAAAAAATAATCTCAGTACTGGCATCGCTATGATATACTAGATCCAGTCACTATGAACAGAATGAGTGTTACAGACTGGAAATAGAAAATTCACACTGAGGAAAAGATAAACCTTCCACGCAGTCCAGAAAGTTGATCATCTTAAACAAAAGAATTGAGGAAAGTGCAGTTTTAAAATACATTGATCATGACAGAAGATGGAGAGAGTAAATTGCAAGTCTTCTAAAGTAGCTGAGATATCCACAACCTCGATTGATATGTGTAATCTAGAACTGCTGGCAACAGACAAGTTTAATCTTTTTTTCCCCCTTAAGAACAGCAATTTCCTCTGCATATAGAATTTTTCTGTAGAATTTTACCTTTCCAATCAGTATCACTATGGATCCTTCTTTAAACCCACCCATGAGTGCATTTCCATTTTTCCTATTTACTGTAGTGTCTTTTGAGATGATAATCACTTTTAGCTGTAAAAATGATTGAACTGATTTTTTTTTCCTGAAATACTGATAATTATTTTTCTTGAACATGAAATAAGGCTAAGGACCATTTTTATACTGAAGATTAAGCAAAAAAAAAATATAAAAATTAGTCTACTGCTACTCTGAACAGATTTGTTGCAATGTAAGGAAGACTCCTGGCAGATTTTGGACTTTGGTTAGTTCTTACTGTTGGAAGTAATTTGTTCACACTTTACATTCAGTGCTGAAAGAAATAAGGACTCCATGGTTTTTGAGTTATGCAATAAAATCTTCATTGTTTCTAAATCATATAATCCATCATATGAAAATCATAGAAGTATTATATCTTTAAGTTCAATGAATCACTTTCCCATATAGGTTAAAAGACATGCTGGAAGAACATCAAATTATTTTTCCAAGGGAAAAATTAAAAGTTTCCTGTTAGTACTCTAAGAAAAGACATTTTCAGTTAATGCTAGGGGTCTTTTCATCTCTTGAGACTCAGCTGGATTTCCATAGTTTCCTCAATCAAATTC
>NC_071402.1:46002514-46075014 GCF_017976375.1 Cuculus canorus
TAATTGTTGCAGAGAGAGATCTTAATGCCAAATTCTTTAGTTTATTGGTAATGCAGAAAATTATGTGACAATAACTAGAAGAACCTGTAGTTAAATCCAGCTTTTCTCTTTCACTGCACAGAAGTCCTTCACCATTCTGCTACTTTAACATTTTCCATAAAGGCAAGAAAGTCTTATGATTTCATGAAACATATGCTAAAATAAGAATTGAACTTCATCTTCACTGTTTTATTCTTTGCATCTCATCATATGCCAGGAACAGTTGTAGGTTTTAAAAGGGTTATAAAGTTATGCTGGTATTAATCAATTATTTGTGTGCCTCTTCGAATGATTTGTTGCTATTGAGAGGACAATTAAGCATTGTGCAAGCAGATCAGGAAACCACGGTAGGTTTCCTAAAATCTTGCACATATGCTGGTATTAGAAAACTTGACATCTTCTCTAAACTCAGACACCTAATCCACTGCCCTTCTTGGTATTTTCAACGCCTGACAGTAGTAGTATGA
This sequence comes from Cuculus canorus, assembly GCF_017976375.1. NCBI lineage: Eukaryota > Metazoa > Chordata > Aves > Cuculiformes > Cuculidae > Cuculus > Cuculus canorus. The sequence continues at coordinate 46,003,021 of NC_071402.1, forward strand.
ATTGTACAAAACCTGTATGTTCTTTCCAAGCAAGTGTTAATGCTACTGTCTTGCAGAGGATTTTTGGTGATTATTGATCTTTCAAGTGCAGAAGTTGTTTTGGGAGGCAAGGATGTCATTTCCCTGTAGTAGTGTTTATGACTATATGGCTTTGGGATTTTTCTACTCGCTTCTACTCCCTTCCCTCTAAGGTTACTATATTCCTCAAGTGTTATTGGAAAAGAACTGGGGACAAGAAGCATATGAGTATTTTTATGGGATGCCACATTAAATAATGCTCTGCATTAAGTGTTCCTTTTGAGTTCAATACCTGAAGTGCGTAGATTCTCAAAGAAAATGTACTTAGTGAATTACAAATGATTGCTGCCCTCTCTCTGAAGTCCAGACATATAAAATGAACTGAAATATTCTCATTGAATTGCAGAGCAAAATGAATGGGTGTATTTTTAATGGTTGAATTAAAATATTAGATAACATTGGGGGAGAGTTTGAAGATAGAAAAGCTGAGTATATCATACTTATTAGGTAGTGTAGATAGCAGTGGACTAAGCAAGAGGGCTATGAATGGCATATGAGGAATAAGCCATTAGACAGCTTCTTAGTTGTACTAAACAGTGAAAAAATAGTTATAATTTTATTACTAAATTTTTGCCATGTCATTGTTTTGACATGTGAATATAAAATATAACAAGTTTCTTATACATTTGCATAGTGATGGGATATAGTAGAAATTATGCTCTGTAAGATAAGCACCTAGTAACCTATGTGTCTAAAATGTTGTCTGCAGACAACAATGGTAAAGTATTTATTTTATCCTTCAGATTTTTTGGCATTATTCTTTTGCTGTTTGTACAATTTATACTGTGCTATCATGTAAAATATGTCACCGAACACATGGTATTTCAGACATTATTATTAGTGATTGTAACGTTTGTTCTGCATATGAAAAAAAATAGTGATCTGTCTTAACAGAAGTCAAAGTTTTAATTTCATGGCCAAGCATTTCATCCTTATCACGTGAGTTTGAAGAATGAAGAGGCTTGTAGCCATTTCTGTCGCAACACTGCAGGCGGTGAGAGAGTGAATATGATTGTCAGAGATTTTTGTAGGATGTCAGTTTGCTGATAGGTCTTCTTAGCAAAAAGGTACATGTCCTCCACTGCCAGAACAGACTTTTAGTAACAAACCAGAGTTTACATTAGGAATATATTTTGAAAGGATTTAACATCCCATTTTTTTTTTTCCTCACATTTTGTCCTGCCTCATCTCTTTACCTGTCATGGCTAGCAAATATTGACAACTTAGCAGTACATTATACAAAGTGTATCATATCCTGTTTCAGCTCTTATAATGATGATTTTTCCATGAGCATCAGAGACTTTCAAAATCTGCATCTATGTCTTTCTGTTATCAATTTTTAGGTGGTCAAATACCAGAAATGTATTGTTCTCCAGTTATTACGTATAAGATACTGTACTGAGATATTTTCTCTTACTTGTGGGAGGAGGTGACATGAAATTTTGACTATTCACCATCAAAACCAGACTTTAAAAGAGCTGTAGTGACCACTCTAATATTTTGTTGAGCAGCCTTTTGTCCAGAGAGAAGAATAGGATGTTCCCAATGTTCAAGAGGAGCAACCAGACGGATTAGCATCTTGGTAAAGGTTACTGGGTCTCTAAAGCAGCCAGACAAATAGTTCCGGCTTTGGTTGTGTTCTGATCTACTGTGAAATAGAGATTATTTCAACTATGCTGATTGAAGGACAAAAGAAAACCTTTCTGGTTTGATAGCTGGAGGAACTGAGACTAACATTACTATCTTGAGATTGAACACACAAATTAAAGCATTCATACTTAGGTACAGCATGAAATGCTATCGTCATTTTTATTATAGTACTAGAAAAGACTGCAGCAAATCTTTCCCTCTGGCATGCAGAAGAAACGGTTCTTCCAAAATCAGCACAGTCTAACTCCTGCCGAAGCAGAGTCAGGTGTGACAGTTCCCTGATAAGGACCAAGGGGATAAACACTTCAAACTCTTATGCCTCATCTAGGACAAATTATGTTCTTTCCAGATAGGAAGTAGCGTCCTATACTTTTTCTTGGTTCATGACTTCCACTTTAATTAGAGTCAATATTTCTATTTACTTTTCCATATGTCATACCTGTAAACTGAGGGTGCTTTCTGTTTTGACCTGTAGGCAATTCTTTGGTTATTTACTGGGCAGAATAAATTCTTGAGGTGGTGCACAAAATGGTTCATATTAATTGTTGATGTGGACGTGGCCTCCTCTGCATGAATATATGAACTGAATATGAAATTTGTCAAGGTGTCTTCTGAAACCATTCAAATACAGCGTTTTGCTGACACCGGAATGCACCCATCAGAGCCGAAGCCGTATCAGTGGTTTTGCTGAAAAAATCCTCCATTATTAACATCTCAAGCTTTATCTATATTTTATCAACCACTCCAGTAATACTGAGGAAGACTCAAAACTAATGCAGCATGTGATAGAGTGATTCTGTTTGCTTCAAGAACTCAGCAACTGCTCCTGTGATGATTGTGGAGATGGGAACTTACTGCTTGGAGCATTCACATTACAAATGCGTACATTACTCAAAGATAGAAAAAGGTACTGCTTTCTGATCACTGAAGTTCTTAAGGTTTTGTAATCCACATACAAATTATTCTCAACCTTATATCCCTCTCCTTTTTATTTTTTTTTTTTGCTGTTGTTGGGATTCCGTAGCTGAGGAGGAAATGGCATTGTATGTAGCCCCATTTGCTTTGCCTATTTACTTGCTGACCGTTCTTTCATGACACTGAGAGAAAGAAATCTTCTTTGGTCATAAGTGACATCGCACATATAATAGTACACTTGGAGGATATTACTCAAAACCCTTTACTTGCTGACAGTTGTCTTTTTTTTATCCTGATAGGTTCTGAGATTATTTGTAGAACATGCTGATCTGTGCTTTTAGTTTGACACTTGCAAAACTCAGTTTTGGCTCATCCAAAACCATAAGAATGTAATTTCTTTCTCAGTGGTCATGCCTATGACTTAGCTGTGTTAACTTAGTTGTGTTAAATTAGACTGGGTTATTGCTTTTATGTAGGACACGAACAACTGCTGTACTGTTACTATAGAAAATGACAGTGGAATGAGCAGTGCTAAAAGACAAAACAGTGCAGGGAAGCAGGGACTTTGATATCAGATATAACAGCTTTCTTTAGAATTGCTACTATATAATTATTACATCTAAATATATCCTGAAGTCCAATGATGACTAGTTTGAAAAGGCTATTTATTATAAGAATGTGTTCTATAATACATTATAAAGTTATTTAAAATTATAATATACATTATCTTAAGAAACAGTAACAAATTCTATCACATTATTTAAATACTTTCTGAACTGCTGTTTGGTAAAATGAATATATGGGTAAAAATATCGAAAGATTGTGTGTCTATATGCATGTTACAGTTACGTGAGTAGAAGATATATTAAATACCCATGTTTCCTCTTTTATGCAGAAGATGTCAGATTTCACACATCTGTTGAGCTGGTAGGATTCTGTGAAACTCTAACGAGGAAAAATCACTATACTTAGTTTAAAATATTTGCCATATTTGTTCTTGCATTTTTATAAAAGTGAAATGTTACTCTGATCTGAAAAGTTCCACTGAATATACTTTTACCATTATGTGGGAAAGCATATTTCTTTTCTGAGTATTAATAGTTTTTAAAAAATGAGTGTTAAATAAAGAAGCCCCACTATTAGTCCTTTAACAATCCAATGTAAGTAGTTTGCGTAAAATGTTGCAATTTACATAAACTATTATTGTATTTTCATTTTACACAGTTACCACACTAGATTTTATGAGACCATTTATGACTTGAAATTTGGCATCTCTGAAGCTTCACTTAAATGGTGACATATGTTATATAGTGAACATCCAGCAGAAGTTGCTACAATCTTCCAGATCCCAGCATTTGTCCTCTCATGTTGGTATTTCTTGTCTCTTTTTTCCTCCAGTAAATGTTGTCTTCACATGGAGTAGCTGATGAGAAAAGGGTTTCAGAAGATTTCTTCTGGTGGAGCTTGACCATGTTGAACCTTAGGCTTGATGTTAACAAGTATGGGAATGCTTGATGCATTGCACTGTGTTGTATGCAATGTACATGTGCAGATACTTTTGATGTTGCTCTTTTGTTGCATTGGGCCCCTCTTATATATCCTCAGTTTGTTTCTAGAAGTTAGTCCTTCCACACTGGCCTCAGAATTCTTACACTGAAAGCAGGCAGAGTCTCCAGCGTACAGTGATTCAAGTCAAAACCTATTGAGTCCTTCTTTGGACACCCAACCGTCTAATGCTTTGTTTCTTAGTGCTCTCTGCATTTCTTATTCTCTCTATGCAATTAATCTGATTTGTGTGTAGTGCCTTATTTCTGCTTATGTATCAGGGACAACATAACATTTGATGTAGGTTTTAGACAGTGAAGTTTTGCGTTAAAAGCAGGTCTTAAATTTCACCCTAAAGAGGACAACTGGAAGGAAAACTCTCTTTGTTTCATAAGCAAGTAATTTCAGACAAGGAGTCTCTGTAGGGTAAGGAAATGAGAATAAGGTAATCTCTCAGGTTTCCAGTTAGCAAGATTTTAATATGGTAGACAGAGCCTGAGGTGCAAACATAATTGTATAGACAACCACAATATTGCATTGACAGGGAGCTGAACTATGCTGATATTCATCTAATTTATCCTACAGCGCAGATCAGTTCTAACTGACTACCTGAATTTTCGGTGTTCTGTTGTATTATATTCATAATATATTCTTAGTTTAAAATTTAACTTCCTTAATATTTAAGGGTATAAGATACTTCTGAAGTTTGTATTGAGAAAAGTGACAGAACTGACACAAAAAGTAATTACTTTTAAAAATGTCCATTAAAAAGAAAAAAGCTTTTTTTCAATTTTTTTTTAGATGTTTAGTCTTTTTGGGTGAAGGTTTTCTGAACTGCCTTTTTCAAAAATTTAAAACAGTTTATTCTAATTGAAGTAGAGGACTGGAGAAGCAGTCCCTGTTTTTTTTAAAAATCTGGGACACTATAGTTGTATGGGAGGTATATGTAGGTAATAGATATTATGCTGACTATTACTGTTTACTTTTTTGACACTTTTCTCACAGCTGTACAGCTGTACAATTGAAACAGCCTTTGGTATTGCATCTTAAATATAACTTCTGAAGGAGAAGGGTTATTATTTATTTGCTTCATCTATTCTGCTTAGTATCATTGATGCAAAAATATTAGTCTTTGTAATGACAAAAAATGTGTCTCTAATGACCTTACTGTGAGTAATTAGCCTTTTCCCCATTAGCAAAATTGTCCACCCCTGAATATATAAGAAAATGGAAAGTCTTTATAGATCTTTATCTGGTCATAATGAAATAAATAGATGGACATTCTTATGCAGTTTTGTCTTTTCCAGAACAACGTTGCAAGTGAAGTTCTCTCTCTAAACATGCTGTAAAAATATTGACAGGGATATATAACCAAACTGTGATGATATAGAAGAAAGATTAATGATGCACTAATAGGCAAATAAGTTTGTGTTTAACAGTCTAAAACTATATTGTGCAGAAACCAATAATGAAATTGCAACCTTTATTTTTCTTTTCAGACAAGATGTATAAACTTAAGGAATGGAGGAGGGTGTCAGATTAGAAAAGTTCATAATTGTATGTAATTTCAAAATGCTTTTTATACTTCTATCAAATTTAACCTGAGTTTTGATGCTGAATTTTATTCAATTATAATTATAATTGGCTTTATTCCAAAAGAGTAGCTTTTAGTTTTCCTGAAACGGATACTTTCTGTATGGAAAAGTCTGCAACAATGAGCCTAAATTCAGTGTTAGAGGTCTAGAGTATACAAGACACTTCTAAGGAGCATTTCTATGTATTGTGTTTCCACATTATTCTCAATAAACGCAAATGTTGATTTTAAAACAAATGTATTTTTTAAAAAAAATGTATACATCTGTTGCTATATAGAACCGTTTTAACTACCAATTGCATAGCTCTGAAAAATTTGCTTTTTGTCTTCTCTGGTCTTAGAATGACTGATGTTTTCTTCCATTAGCATTCAGAACTAATGGATCTGATGAGATCCTCTTCGATCAATCACTGATTTACTGGCACCGTATATCATAATAATTGTTTCCAATTAACTTGTAACCAAATTTCTTAAATTCACACTTTTCCACAGTAAGCATCAAATTCAAGATTTATTTGCTTTTCCTTTTTGTTTTATAGTCTGTTGTCATTCACATTTTCTGCAACAGCAGTGTTATTTATTCAATATCTTTTTATCATTGAACTTTTATTTATGTTCTACTTGCTTTAATACTTTTTTTTAATTCATTTTTTTACTTCTGTGGAGGCACTAATTTGCTCTTGTGCCTTCTGATGCCATATTCCTGACGCCACTGGTGGAGTCAGTGGTCCGTCCCTACTGCCCGAAAGTGTCATGGCTGTACTTCCAGTCCAGTGCTTTGATACCAATCTGTTTGCACAATATCAAGAAAGAACAGGGCTGTGACTTACTTAAGTGACATACACGAGATACTGCCAGCAAATCAGTATTGCATCCTAAGACAATCATGACATTGTCAAGATCTGTCTTCATCAGTTCAGTTTCTTTATCTTCTTATATGCTGCCAGTTCTTGAATGTGCCTCCCAAACATAATAAAGAAAAAACTTGTGCCACGGGTGTAAAAGGATATTGTCTTTCAAATGAAAAGGTGGTTTTAGTAACTCCAGTCTATGTAGGGTTTTTTTCCTTTGGAAGTGGATATAGGAGAAGACCTATGTCAGCTTATAGACCATTGAAATTTGTATTAGATCGGTATATAATACAAACAACATAAATCTCCTGACTCATGGTAGAGCTTGTTCAAGCAGGGCTCAGCTGTTTCCACTGTGTTGCAGTTCTAGAGGTTTACTGAACAGCAGTTTGATCCTTGGTGTGTAAATTACCAACCATCAAATGCTGGTGGCAGCAGCAAGAGAAGATCCCGAGTGAGGAGAGTGAACCAGTGATTATATCAGCTCACATCATGTTGTAGCTTCTACAACTTGTGGAGGCCAAAGTATTCGCTAATAAATATTTGTTGCATCAACAGACCCTCATACAGGGGGAGAAAACCCCAATACCTCATGCTTGCTTTGCAGTAACTTTTCTATAACTGGGGAATTGTCAACTGTATTACAATGACTTTGTGGCACTTGATATTACCATGCTTATTATGCTGTGGGAATGGACACATATGATGTGTTACAGCATTGCAGAAAAAATGTTGCTAAACTCTGGAGAAGGTCTATGGAGTGGGAGGGTCAGGTGCACATGAAAACAGTATTTTTAAGGTAAGTAATTTCATTTTGTTGTTCCTATGGGCTGTTCTCCAACAAAGATACTTCATGCTTACAAAAGAAACAGTCATTCCTGCTTAAGGAAACCAATTTCATTCCTCACAACATCGAGTTTAAGTAGTATAACCAATTAATATAGATCCTTTAATAATTAGTTTATTGTGCTGATGCACCTGATTGTCAGAATCAATTGTTCTTATCTTTAGAATAAAACACTGCTGTCCGAGTGATCATTTGAAATTACAATTGACTTTGTAAACCACAAGGATTTATATCAAGTTTATAGGTATATCGTTATGTGGACAAAATCATCGATTCTAAGATTCGTCTCTACAATTCTTCACAAACATGGAACGATAAAATAATTCTTGGATCACTTGCAACACAGTGATTGGCATTAGTGTGCAGAAAAGGATGGAAGAATAACGTGAAACACATTTTCTCTGTGCTGCAGACAGCAAGTATCCCTTGCTTGTCTCATAGCCACAGCTAAGTTAGTGATGATCTCTCTTTGCAACCTAAAAATAATGAAATTTAGTTTTTACAAGAAATTCTGTATGGCCTGAGGTACTGGACTGATAATTCATTAATGTGTTGCATGGGGTTGCATCTGCTTTCTTATTGCCTATTTCAGCAGTCACTGTGCTAACAATTTGTTGATAGTTTTGATGAGGGCTTTTGGTGGTATTATTTTTTTCTTACTTCTGCATATTTCATTATCTCTGTATGAATTTGCATTATAGCAGACAGGAACTGCATTTCAAACGTGTTTAGCAAACACACAAAAGAATGTGTCAGCTTCCTGCAGTTCCAGGAGAACAGAGACACTTCTAAAATGCTGTGCTGAATAAGAGAACATAAAGAGGAAAAAGTATATGTGCTGTATCAGGTAGAAATTTCCTATAGCCTTGTATTCCACCTCTGATAGCAGATGTCCAGATAGAGTGTAACAACAGGGCAAGCACTCGGTAATACATCCCCAGAATAACCACCTGACTTTCCAATCTCTTGAGCCCAATTTGTATTATTGTTGTTATTATTATTATAACCTCAGTGGATATTTGCTTGTAGAAATTCTATGTCCACTTTAAATCTCTGTATTTTTTATATTCATAAGAAGCCACACACCTTAACTACATATAATGCAAAGAAATATCTTCTTTCATTTGTTTTTCATATTGCCTTTGTTGGTTTCACTTGATTTCTCTACTCTGTGACTCAAGTTTCATTTGCTGTAAGAGTCTTAAAGAAATTCTCCTGAATTATTCTTTTTTCCAATGAAGACAGTAATGTTATTTGAATGTAGTCACCTAGAAAGTTTCTTCCTATATTTCAGACGTCGGTTCCAGAATGTTTGAAGATGTAGACAAAGACTAATGTACCAAAGTCTTTGATTTCAAGTTTTGCTGAAGAAAAAAGAACAAGCACATGAATCGTGATGCTTTTTATCAGTTCTTGAGTCTACAAATTCAGAAGTTTGAGTGCCAGTGATAAAACAAATGTCAGGATTGTGTAGTTAAATATCTTGTGATCAGTTTTGAGATTCACACCCCTATTGTCCTATAGTAGGAGAAAGAGTTGCAGTGTATATTCCAATGTATATTCTGACATGCCAAGTTTGGTGACAGTTTGACCATTCCTCTATTTCTTCAAGATAAAACACTCTTAAAGACTTTTTTTTTTTTTTTGTGACTGCCTTCCAGGAAATCCTCTGAAGAAATGTCAGCGAGTGACAATCACATACTTAAAGGATGTATGATCTTTGCTTTCTGAACTTCAGCTCATCTTTCATCAGAGTGAATTAGAGAAAAAGAACCATTTCACTTTTCTGTCCCAGCTGACATAAGTTATGTAGTGAAGCAACTTTTGGAACTTGGAAACTGGTATAAATGGTGATACAGATGTAGCCACTGAGTCTTATGAAATCTGGGGAAAATTATTGTCTTTTCCTTGGCATGCTGTTATTCCTTATCAAAATATCTGGAGGCTTTTAAATTTTACAAAATAGTAGGACTTCACTGATTTTGTAGTCAGGTATCTGTACTGGTGAAAATTACTATATTGGTGTTTACGTGCTACAAGTAAACTTTTCTGTCATTTTCCCATGTTCTTAATATATGTGAAAGTACTGCAAGGTTATAAACATTACTTATTTGCAGGTATTTACTGTTAACACAGTAACATCAAGCATTGTATATTTTTTAAGGAAGGTATCATCCTGAAAAGTAGATTTTGCCTCTACCTAGAGATTGATAAAAGAGATAATCACAAGTTAATCACTGAATTCTGCGTAATTCTTTTTATTATTTTGAGATTTCTGAAAGGCACATAGCACTTTAGTATTTTAGTGATGTAAACGGTGGCAGTTCTGTACAGGAAGACTTCTTAGATTTAGCTGCATGTCTATGGCAAACTTCTAGCCAAAGTTTACAGAAATTATGTATAAATACAGATACAGAAGTGGATGTATTTTGATTAAGCCATTGCATGGAAAAAAGAAGTAGAATAATTGTTAACATGCTAATTGTCTTGGGGACTCCCAAAACTGAAGTAGCTCCAAGGATGGCTAAGAGCCCGTTCAGACATGCTGTTATTTTCCTAGGATAGTCTTGTCTTTAAAAGGTGAGACACTCCATTACCCACTTGGGAAATGACTCAGAAAACATACGGATTCTTCGACATTATTTGCTGTGACCCCAGAAGAACTTTGGTTTTATTAGTCCACTAATTCACGAGACTTTTTTTAGAGACACAGGAGATAGTAAAGAAAGGTTCGAATTTTGACAAAGTTCTCTAGCCCTCCTGGATTCGGACAAACTTGTATCTGTAATACATGGCTAATAGATTTGTTTTAAGAAGTGATCCCAATATGTATTCATGTTGCACTTCCCAGCAGAGCTTGAACTAGAAGCAACAGGGTTTGGTTCTTTTAGGATTCACACATAAATGCTGGTTTAACATTCAACCTGTGACCCGGGATATTAATCTAAATTCCTTTTTTCTCAAAATATGTTTTTCTATGCATCTTGTGACTTAAAAAGTAGCCTGTTGAAAGAGAGAAGAGCAGCAGGGAGGTAAACAGAGTAATATGTAACATTCCTCTCTCAAAAATAAAACTCCAAATTATTTATGAATCATTTCTCTGTGTTTTGGTGAGTCAAGTACCAGCATAGGTGGGTGCTCCCCCCTCCTATAGTAACATTTAACTCCCACTTTGGCACTGTCAAGTCAGATGGCTGCCCTCACTCCTGCTGGGTAGGTGAGTTTCATCCAGGGAGCAGCTGATGGCAGCAATTCCTTCAACTTGCCTATCCGTTCTGCTAGCTCTGCTTTTCTGCAAGGATACCCACAGCACATGAGAATACAAGTAGTTGTCTTGTGTAAACTAGACTCTTATGTAAACTCTTGTACTTTTAAAAGCTTTTAGGCTATAACTTTTGCTTTACAGACAGAGACAAGATTTGGATTCGATGATCCTTGTGGGTCCCTTCCAATTCAGGACATTCTATGATTCTATGATTCTACCTCACCATTCTTTGTAAAACATTTCCTCTGAAAATTGTGAGTTTTATGATAGCTGCAGTAGGACTCTGTAAATTGTAATTTAGAAAACAGTCAAATGAAAACCAAAACCAGGTAAAACCTAGTTTGAAGAACTTCCACTATGGAGTTAAAGTGGTCAAGTGTTTATTCACTAATTCAATGTTTTATTCCCTAATTAGGTTTGGGGTTTTGTTTATTTGTTTGTTTTAAGTATAAGAGTGAAACTTGTGCAACTTGAGTCAAGTGATTTTGTAAAACTATATTATGGAAACGTAATGACAATTCAAAGAAGCCTTTTCTGTTTCTTTTCCTTGTATTTATACATAGCTCTCAAAATACAAGCCCATCAGTGCAAACTGTAATCAGTTTAAAAGTATTGTTGAGATATTTTAGTCAAATTACTGCTTACTTGCTTTTCATGTCTATATTTCTGCAAATTAATATGCATTTCAGTCATCAGGCTTACAGATCTTAAGTTCACATCAACAATTTCAAGCAACAATCTTTATTAACTCAAGTTATTTATTTAGGAATCAGGTCTTGATATATTGTCATTTTAGTCTGTTTTCTAAAATTTCTTTGTAGAAGTCTTCAAATAAAAGCAGTAGATGTGAAAATAAGATTATTTGCTAGTTCTTTACTCTTATCAATTTTATATCTTATACCCATATCTTCATCAATTTCTCATTCCCTCATATGCTGCCTCAGTTTATTTCTAATTTTAAAATTCAGTGTATCCGGTTTGTTCCTGAAGTATATGAATAAGAAAATCCCTTTCAAAATATTCTTGTTAACTACATAGCCCTTCTATATTTCAACAACAAAAACTGTTTTAAAGTCATATATTCCTAGGGATAACCATATTTGGAGAACAAATTGGAGATTTAAAACATAAAATGTAGAATAAATTATTGTTTATCTTTCTTCACCGAGTGCCAGTTATGTTCTGTCAATATGACAGCAGAGGCAATGCTGTGATAGTCAAATGTTTTCTTAAAATGACTGGATTCTAGAAGGAATTTAAATTCACATCTGAATGCAGAATTAGAACATAGTTCCTTCAAACCTCTCTACAGAAACATGTAACTGTGTTACATCATCATCTCGGCCTTTTATTTCTGTGTAAGAACATCTGACTACATTCTCAGAACTGGAATAGTTCTTGGTAATATTTTTGAAACAGACTACCCACTCAACAGTTTACCTTTTCTGGACATGGTATGGATAATATTATCATGCATCTCAATGTTGTAGTCAGGAAGCAAAGAAAATTGCAAATGAGTTGGCATATATTATTGCTTTTTTTCCTTCTCAAATTGAATACAATAAAATAAACATAGTAAAATATAGCAAAATAGCAATGCAATACCACAACAGGATCTAGTTTCATCAGCAGTGCTATATAATCATTTGCTTGGCATTTAAAAATCTTGTTTATGAAGAAAATAGTTACGACTATGTTGCTATTCTATAGAAGCTTATAATCAGCATTACAACGCATATACCTAGATTGTGTTAGAAATTAGTGATGGAAATGTTTAGAATTTCTGAGTCTTCTATGCAGTTCAGCAGTGATATGTGTATGAAGAAGAGAAATTCTATTCACAATATTAATTTGAAAGTTACAGAGGCAACTAATCTAATTTGCTTTTTCATAGCCCTGCACTTTGTTAAACGAATAACTAGTCCAACTATTAAACTAAAATATTTCTAACATCATATAAAGAAAGTATTTAGAAATTATGACAAAAGGAAAAAAATAATGTGTTGATTACGTACAGATCCTATAAAAAGAAGCTATATTTTCTTCTTAGGTTTTTGCTATGTTACAAATGCAACAGAAATTCAGTGCCGAAGGACTGTCAAAATAATGATGTTCCTAGGTGCTGTGGTATATACATATATACATATATACATTATGGTGCTATAAATGTTCAAGAAGAATAAAGTGATTTCATTCTTTCCTAAATCTTCAGAACTTTCTTCCATGTATGTACGTAATTATTCAAAATTAGAAGTTAATTTTTACAAATACTAATGCAAAAGGCAAATTGCTGGGGTTTCTTTGTTTGTTTGTTTTCCATGTGTAACTAGATGTAGCAACTGCTCTAACTAATGAAGTAGATTTGCCTTGGACTGCTAAGTAGCTGCTTTGTCCAGTCCCAGAAAAGGCTCTGTATTGGTGATGGGTGAAATAATGCTTTGGTAAGACGAAGTGTTTTGTCATGACTTTGTAAGCCTCTTTGCACTATGGAAGATGCACTTACTGGGTGGAGGGAATATACATTGAGGAATGGAGATCTCATGCCTATAAAAAGTATATCTTCTTCTGCAAATGGAAACAAAGGCATGCTCTTGGGAGGAGACGAGTGTTTTTTTCCTATGGCTATACATGTGAGGCAGATGGGGATTTTCCCTGCTGCCAACATTTTCTGGATGTTGGTAGCTTTTCCTCTGCATATGTAAGGAGATCCTAGCATGATATAACAAGTAGCAGGCTGCATAACACACATACATGTTTCAGGTTTACTGTGAGAACAGCATCCTTGTTTTCATGAATTCCTGTGATTAATGTAGCGTTACTGTATAGCACTGGTAGAATTATGGGCTTGTATGTGTGTGTGATTCTGATTCTGCTTTTCTTTTCAGCTCTATCTCATCCTTATGCTATAAATTCTTCAATTCTAACTAATTCCGTGAGATTTTATATTTTTATTAAGCTTTTGAAATTTAAATATTTTTGAATTTTAAATATTTAAATATTTTCTATTTTTAAAAGATATCATCTTTTTGGATAGTTCCTGCCCAGGCCATAACTGCATTATTTCATTAACAAAAAATAAAACATATTTCTCTCTTCAAAGATAGTTTATTACATATATGATCACTACCATAAAGCAGTTATATTTGTCAAAATGTTCAGTTTGATCAAATATCAGTGTGATCAAATATCACTCTGCAGAAGAAAAGTTTTCCCCTACAGCTCTTCATCTTGAGATGCTCTTATTCTCAGTTTCCTTTTCCTCAATAGTTTATTCTCCTTTGAGAAAAAAAACTTCCCTTCACAGTCATTCTTTAATTTGGATTCCCTTATATATATCTTCTACTGATCAATGACATGTCTGTCACGTTGAATGTGTTAGCTTCATCAGAACATGAATCATACATTTCCATACTTTCAAGATGACATTGGAATAAATTGCTGTGTATCTTGACATTATCTTTAAAAACATTCTATCTAGTCCCTAATAGTTTTCCTAAACATTTGCTTCTGAAGGTAGGGTGTTTTTTTTTATAATGTTGACAGATTATTAGATTTTACATGTGTATTTTGGTGTGACAAAATCTTTTGCCTAGAAGATTTGTAGATGAATCTTTATGTGGCACACTTTCGGTAACAAAATTTTGCCTAATACGCTTCTGGTCTGCAAAACTAGCAGTTTCTTCTGGAAATCCCTGTGGACTAGTATATTAGCACCAGCAACATGATTATGTTTTAAAAACAAATCTAACTATTTACTGGATCTTTCTTTTTGTACTGAACAATCTTAGAATATCTATTGCATAAGCAAAATGTAATAATTGCTATGTATTATGCTGATGTTCTAACAATTGTACTGTAGACATCCGCTCTCGTTCTCAGAATGAATTTAAAAGTTGATTCCTAAATATAAAGGTTTGCAAAGCTATTTACTTGAATCTGTCCTTAGTACTACAAGTGGCACAGTTGTACAAAACTTTGATAGTTGTTTTTGTTCAAGTAACTTTTATGTAACAATCAAAGCTGCACAAATTATAATTGCTTTAAAATGTAAGTAAAATATTCATTCCCATACTCACAATCTGCTATCTTCAGATGGCCATGTTATAGTAGGAGTTTAGGGTGAGGGAGGGTGTCTATTGACTTCTGTTTCTTTTTCTTACATTCTAGATAACTGACATATTATTGCAGTAAAACATATGTAGGGTCAATTCATGCTGAATAGTTATTAGAAACCATGATAACAAAAGTCATTACACTGCAGTTCAGTTTTGACAGTAAAATTTCTGCAACATTATCGCAAATCCTCATGCATTAGTGCAATGATCCTTACTATAGTTTCATATTAGAATCAAAAGACTGCTGTAGCATACTTGATACGAAAAGTCATGCAAGTCAAGTGAGGTGCTTTTATGTATAACATATTTTCATGTCTATCTCATGCGTGTTTCTGACTCTGAGCCCTCTTGGCTATTTCTGCCTTTAGTATATTGCTCATCTTGGACACAATGTTTTTAAAAATAATGTCCTTATTGTTTAGAAAGACCAAAGAGAATATAAAGTAAATCTGACAAAGGGCACAAGTCGGTTTAGACAATTCCTTCTGATTTTATTGTTATTATTCATTGACTTATCTGGAAAACACAGAGTTCTCATATGAACAAAAAATGATTTCTGTCTCTAAATCGTGCTTTTGCCTAGTCAGTTATTTGGAGATCTTGGAATGCTTCATGTCATCACAAGACTAATAATGAAAGCATGGATAAGGTTATGGCAGAAGTGGCCCTCCATCCACAAATTTCCTTCCAAATCTTAAATGAAAAATATGCCAAGGATTCATTCAAGGATAATCACAGAATCACAGAATCACAGAATCACAAGGTTGGAAAGGACCCATTGGATCATCGAGTCCAACCGTTCCTAACACTCCCTAAACCATGTCCCTAAGTACTTCATCCACCCGTTCCTTAAACACCTCCAGGGAAGGCGACTCGACCACCTCCCTGGGCAGCCTGTTCCAGTAGCCAATGACTCTTACTGTGAAGAATTTTTTTCTGATATCCAACCTGAACCTCCCCTGACGGAGCTTCAGGCCATTCCCTCTAGTCCTGTCCCCTGTCACTTGGGAGAAGAGGCCAGCTCCCTCCTCTCCACAACCTCCTTTCAGGTAGTTGTAGAGAGTAATAAGGTCTCCCCTCAGCCTCCTCTTCTCAAGGCTAAACAACCCCAGCTCTCTCAGCCGCTCCTCATAAGACTTGTTCTCCAGCCCCCTCACCAGCTTTGTTGCTCTTCTCTGGACACGCTCCAGAGCCTCAACATCCTTCTTGTGGTGAGGGGCCCAGAACTGAACACAGTATTCGAGGTGCGGTCTCACCAGTGCCGAGTACAGAGGGAGAATAACCTCCCTGGACCTGCTGGTGACCCCATTTCTGATACAAGCCAAGATGCCATTGGCCTTCTTGGCCACCTGGGCACACTGCTGGCTCATGTTCAGTCGGCTGTCAACCAGCACCCCCAGGTCCTTCTCTTCTGTGCAGCTCTCCAGCCATTCTTCCCCCAGTCTGTAGCGCTGCATAGGGTTGTTGTGCCCCAAGTGCAGGACCCGGCATTTGGTCTTGTTAAACCTCATCCCATTGGTCTCGGCCCAGCAGTCCAGCCTGTTCAGATCCCTTTGCAGAGCCTCCCTACCCTCCAGCAGATCGACACTTCCTCCCAGCTTAGTGTCATCTGCAAACTTGCTGAGGGTGCACTCAATGCCTTCATCCAGGTCATTGATAAAGACATTGAACAGAGCTGGACCCAGTACTGAGCCCTGAGGAACTCCACTTGTGACTGGCCTCCAGCTGGAGTTAACTCCATTGACCACCACTCTCTGGGCCCGGCCATCCAACCAGTTTTCAACCCAGGAGAGTGTGCGCCTGTCCAGGCCAGAGGCTGACAGTTTCTGAAGCAGAATGCTGTGAGAAACTGTGTCAAAGGCTTTACTGAAGTCCAAGAAGACTACATCCACAGCCTTTCCCCCATCCAGTAGTTGAGTGATTTTGTCATAGAAGGTGATCAGGTTAGTTTGGCAAGATCTGCCTTTTGTAAACCCATGTTGACTGGGCCTGATCACCCGGTTCTCTTGCGTGTGCTTCATGATAGCACTCAAGATTACCTGTTCCATGACTTTACCTGGCACTGAGGTGAGACTGACAGGCCTGTAGTTCCCCGGATCCTCTCTGCAACCCTTCTTGTATATGGGCACAACATCAGCCAGCCTCCAGTCTAGTGGAACTTCCCTGGTCAGCCAGGACCTCTGGAAGATGATGGATAGGGGTTTGGAAAGGACATCCGCCAGTTCCTTCAATACTCTTGGGTGGATGAAAATTATCTTAGAAGAAATATCAGAAATTTTATGTGTTTCTAAATTAAATGTTAAGCCAGCTTTCAGAGTTGTTTTGATTAAAACCAGAAATGGGTAATGGAGCCAACGTTTGGTTTTTTCTGGTATAACAAAAGTAGATAGTAGTTAGTGAGAAAAAAAATATGTCGTTTACTGTATTTTTAACTGAGATTCTTTCTGCCTTTAGATGTTTGACACTATGGTAGATTTACAGAATAACATACTGAATTCTTAGCATCCTGAAAACATGAGGAAAAAAAAATGCATCTTTAGTAAGCTTTTTATTATGCAAATTTACTAAACTTTCTTTGAGCTAATTATATTTAAACAGTATGAACGTCGAGTAAATGATGTAATTAAATTGGAATCAATAACTCAACAAATTCAAATGACTAGATCAGAAAATTAATACATAAGGCAGCAAAATCAAATTATTAGTTTGATTGCAAGAGGAAGTTATTGTGATAATTTGGAGAGAAGTCAGTCTCCTTTCCACGTGCATCAGCCATATCAGTGACTAGTAAGGTTACGCTTCTGTTGCATAACACAGAACCAATCACAGAACACAGTAAAGTCTGTAGGACTTAAGTGTTAGTAAGATCCTACAGTCTCCCAGAAAAAGGTGTCCCATTATAGGAAGTGAAACATTTTCTCTCTCTAAAAGAAATATATATTAAAAAGAGAAGATAATTCATTTAGGCATTAATTTTTAAAATTTAGTGTTCTTTAATGCCTGAAGAGAAAAGACAAGATAAAACTGCTTTTTCACCTGCACAATCATAGATGTTTTCAGGATACTTTTCACCTTTTCTGCCTCAGTGCCACCTCTGCTATCAAGGCAAACAAGATGAATCAGAATAATGCAGGTAGTTCTAACAGCTCAAGTTTTTTGCAATAGACAGTTTTTAAATAGGGATCATGGATGATGATGTCATTATGCATAGACCTTGATTTCACAAAGACAGGAAGTTTGACTGCAGATCAAATATTCCTCCAGTCCTATACGGACAGGAGTTGATGCTAAGGAGGTTGTGTTGTCAACTATTGAGTTTAAAGATGTCAAGCAATAGAGTTCATCTATTGTAAAACATCAAATAATTTAATACATAGGTGGTTTTTTCATGTGTTGAATTGCTGCATATCAGGACCTTCAAGATCAAAGAAACTTATATGAGCTCAGTTCTTCCACTGGCAGCTTTTTACCTTAAAGCATAAACTACTTTTTCATTATTGCCTAAGAGATTCTACCTTTAATTAAAAGGAATCGTTGCTTTCTCCCCCCGTCTTTCCTCCCCACCTTATGCTTCTTCCAGACTCTACTCAGCACAAGACAAATAGAATAGGAAAAGACCGACTAGGGTAGCACCTCCTTTTTTATGAATCAAAATAGAAAGAAATGGACAGTGTTAGCATTTCTTCTACTAGACAATTCCTTATAATATGTACATAAGCATTAATATGCCTGTTTGTAGTCATTGCAGGAAAGAGCAGGTCTGAGGTTGAGTAGTCCTCAGTCACCTGGTGGGTAAGATGTTCTGTCTTGTTCCACGCATCTCTGAAACCTCTGAAAACTAAAAACTTTAACTAGGAGACCTAGTTTAGGGCAGGTTTTGTAACACATTTGCCTTAGGAAGTAAACCTTACCCTGATCCTGATCAGTATTCTGAGATTTTCGTACAGGGAAATATATGTATGTGTGCTGACTTGCCTCTTATATACACTAATTTGTTCTGTAATACCTCACAGAGATGTCAGAATTATTACTGAGTCACTTTTTTTTTAATCAAAAAAGGCAACATCAACAGGCAGAATAGTTTCTGTTATTGAGTTCAAAAAACTTTTTTCTTTTTTCTTTAAAGTTTTTACTTTCTTTCTCTTATTTATGTGTAAAGTAGTCAAGTTGAATGGTTGCATAGTAGTAGACAACTTCCTGAGGAAAAGTTCAAAAGTTCAAAAGATATCCATGTCTTATTTATCTACTTTGCTTGTTCCTTTATAACAATATGGATTAATAGTTTGAGACTTACATTCTTATTAGATACATAAATTCATATTCAGTTCATTCACGTTTACTTCAAACTTACACTAAGAGCATCATTAAGGTCACAATGTAATAACAATCTTGCAAATACTTTATAAAAATAGATAATGTCAAAATCGCTTGACAGCATTAAATAAGCAACCAAAAAAAACTTGCAGCATACAACCAACAAAATGCTCTAAATTAATAAAAATCATACTTCTCTTAGCTTCTTAGCTCATAAACAAAGTTATTAGAATCTTTCAGCATTATAAAGCACACCTACACTGTCACTCATCCCAAATGCCTTACCAGGGATACTTAGGCTAAAGTCTTATTAGGCCTACATTACCTATGCTTGTATGCTTGAAAAACTAAACAATTTCTAATAGTTTAATGTATAAGATTAATGCACCTTGTTATGGAAACTGTTATTGTGGAAACTGGTAGGAACTTTGTGTTGTACCTTCTTAAACCTTCCACTCAGAAAGGATTAAAATAGCATAAATCATCAAGAGTGGTCTCAGCTAGAACTAGCTGCAAAAAGTTTGACAAAACAATTCTCAATTGACCATATAGAACTGCGTAATCTGAACCAGTCATGTGAAGATACGGCTCCAGGACCTCTACAGGAATCTGGGCTTTAGTAGCTGTAGCTGATAGAGATGAGGCAACTAGCTTGCAGTTTTTAAGTCAAACTTCTCTCTGCAGCTTGGGTAACTCCCAAAACTACTCGCCCCAGTGAGTCAGATTGTGGTGGACGTAGTAGTTCAGGAGTTTGAAGACAGCAATCTGCCTGATAATTGTAAGGATATCTGGAAAAGACCTGTGGTGTGCCACATGCCCAGATTTCTTGACTAACACATTAAATTGTCATAGAGATGGGAAGTCTAGATGTCATAAGAACTTTTATTTCTAAAAATCATTATTCTTTTGAGTTTTCATTAGTTCCCACAAAATAAGATTGCTTGTGAAACTATTATAACCCTTAAAGCCACCAGAGATCTCAGGGAGGAAATTTCCTCATAGAAATACTATATGATGGTATTTTGAAGGAGGGGAGAGAAATATTCTAAGCTTTTGGCTTCAGAAAAATATTTTTTTGTGTGTGTGTTTTCCTTTAATTTTGAATGGGAAAAAAAAATTCTAACAATTTGCTGACCAGCTCCAGTCCTAATACCCACTCTCTATCTTACAGTAATTATCTACTTCATTTACTAGAGAATTTGTATAAGAAGAAATTTATTTGGAGAAAGAAATTTTGTGCAAGCAACCACCTTAAGGAAACTATTATAGCTGTCAGCAGTCTTGTTTTATTCAAGTTTGTGCGTGTAGATAATATCTCATCTTTTAAGAAAAGCAGGTAGAACTGCTACCTCATGTGTTGAGGATAAGAAATATTATGAAAAGTTACAGCACTATGGCTATGAGGTATGTTAATGACTAAGTTTAAGATTAATTTAAGAAATTAGAGATGGCTTAAATAGAAATACGGACTGAGAAAGCAGAATCACTTTATCCTTTGAAACACAGTGTGGAAAGAAGTTGATGCGTAGTATGAATCACATTAGCTTTCCAAAGCATCTGTTTTCACAAAGACACAGATAATAACCCAATATAGATTTGGTTGAAAACCTCATTAGCATTGTGACAACAGGCATCAAGTTATTGTGAAAATACCTGTCTCACAACAAAAAGTATCTATTTGGATTGGGCTTTTTTGACACATGCCAACATTAACATGTTCTGGCATTCAGTGCTCCACTTCAGAGTGATACACCTTCACTGTGTATCACCAGCCATGATCTGTTTTGAACGTACTATACCACTGTTCATTAAGAACCATTCAGCTTCACATCTGAGCGTAAGAATAAAGGACTGCCACAGACTATGCAAGGCTTGAAATGCTCAGTGATGTGAATGGACAAAATTTATCCCTGTTAAGTATTTAACCATCCACCATTGCAAACATCCATGGAATTGAGAAGTGAATGTACTAAGAGCCCATTCTTCTGTTGCAGCAATTGTGAAATAATTAATATTGAGATTTAGAACACCCACTCCCCATATAAAGAGTGGCAGAATTTTCCCCTGACAGTAACAAAACCCCTGGACAATAATTCTTGGAAAGCATCCCATTAACAAGCTGAGGTGCACACAGTGAGAACATACAGATTTATCTGTAAGAAATAGATGAATAATTTTTTTGATCACATATGCCTCCTCATCTTTCAGGTGAAAATCTCTCACCTAAAGAAACAAGTAGAAAAGGTATAATACCAGAAAGGAATTCATCATGTTGTGGTGTCCCCATCAACCATTTACTGACAGTACATTTCTTACCATGTGGTAGCTTAGCCACAAAGATCTTTTAATTATTATTTAAGCAATGTCAGGTGGGAATGAAGGGGCATATCATGCTGTTCTGATTCCTCTACTATCTTCTAGTGACAGTGAGTCAAATTCCTTCTTAATTTTAGCAGGCTTTGTCACTAGAAATTGTTTACAATGGTAGGAACTTTATTCCTGCTCCCTTTGGAAATTTAAAAGTAGTATCTAATGATGCTATGTCTGAGGTCAAAGTGTCTGGACTGCAGCATTAGTCAGTCAGTTGCAGTGTTACATTACATTAACTGTAATTATTTACAAGTAAGTAAACTGTAAAAGAGGTTGGACTAAAAGGTTATGCTAGAAAATTTTAGGGCAGTCTTGCAATCTGGCTGTATCGCCAATGGGGATAGCAGAGCTGTGCAAGAAAATTTTTGGTTAGAAAAAAATACCAAAAAGTCTTCTTATTTGTTTCAGACTAAGCTTAAAAGTATTTTTTTTCAGAGTTTGGGACAAAGAGAAAACAAATGTAGGTTGAAGAGAACAAAAGTTTAGTTCCTGGAAAATACCAGCTTGTTTGCTTTGATTAAAATCAAAAGATATTCAGAAAACCATGGGTAGGTCTAGAGAGGACACTTGATATTTTTCATCAAGGAGAGACGGACTTCTTCCTCACTTAAATGGCAGTAATTCAGATGCTTAGTCTTGGTATCTTTCCGAGTTCAAGTATCTTGTTAATACGATTGGAAATAAAATTCCCTCCTTTCCCAAGAATACCTGCCTGAATGACCAAGTTACAAATTATCCTTCGCTAAGACTGTCTTGGTTTCTCACTGTATTGTTACACACTGTGAATAATCAGTTTTGAAGGACTTGAAAAGGATGAAATAGTCATTAAGGAGTCCATCTAATAGTACCATTTTACTCTGAAAGAAATTTTGAGTAAATTATGCTAAAAGAAGAAGTTTCAACAGTGGGTCTCAGAGCTGAAGATGCTACTGAAAAGTATGGTGTTTTTTTCAAATCTCTGTTCTAAATGAGATAGTGAGAATGTGAATTTGAGTCTTCGACTTTTTGAGGACCCTTAAACCTGAGTTTAAATGGAGTGTGGTGCCTCCATTATTTTCAGAGTTAAAGCTTTTACCACTCTCTGTTAAAGTGTTGTTGAGAGTCCCAGAGGCCTGGTTTGCAGTGTCACTCCCCCTTCAGTGATGGGGGAGCTCAGCTCTTTTCATTTTTTCTTGTCTGAAATCAGGTTGAGTCGGTCAGTAGGAGTATATAAGTCAGAATATAACCAGCAGGTCAAGTGAGGTGATTCTGCCCCTCTACTCAGCTCTCATGAGCACTGTGTTTACTTCTGGAGTCCTCAACAGAAGAAAGACATAGATCTGTTGGAATTACTCCAGAGATGGGCCATGAAGATGATCAGAGGGCTAAAACACCTCCCATACAAGGACAAGCTGAGAGAGTTGGACTTGTTCAACCTAGAGGAGAGAATGCTCTGGGGAGACCCTAGAGCAGCCTTCCAGTACTTTAAGGGCATTTTATCAGGAAGTGCAATGATAGGTCATGGAGTAATGGTTTTAAGCTGAAAAGGGGAAGATTTAGATTAGATATTAAGAAGAAACTTTTTACTGTGAGGCACTGGAACAGGTTGTTCAGAGAAGCAGTGAATGAGAGAAGCAGTGAATGCCTCATCCCTAGAGGTTCAAGGCCGGTTTGGATGAGGCTTTGAGCAGCCTGACCTAGTGGAAGGTGTCTCTGCCCATGGTAAGGTGTTGGAACTAGATGATCGTTAAGGTCCCTTCCAACACAAACCGTTCAATCATTCTATGGTTCCATAAAATAATTACAATATAGTTGCAAATAATGATAACTAAAAATAATAACATAGTTGCAAATAATGATAACTAAAAATAAAATATAACCTGTGTTTATTTATGCTGCAATTATATGTCAACTCCCATCTTCAACAAGTCCGCTGCATTCCTCCAGATAAGCTCCCAGTTTGTCAGGGATTAGGGTTTTGTGCATGCACCTATCACTACCTTGCATACTAAGAGTGATTCTCATGTTTCAAAACTTCTAGGAGGTCTAGATGGATTTAATTTTTTCCTTGAAACTAGCAGAACATATGACCCAGAGAATAAGTGAAGCTTTATTAGAATAAAGCTTCTTTTTATATCTAGAAGTTACCTTGTATATTTAACTGGTTAGTAAACAGTCCTTTGCTTCAATGAGGCATGAAATTCTTTCGTCTCCCTTTGGTGGCTATTTGACATTTTTCAGCAAGGATATATCTTTCAATCAACTTGACATGCCATGTCAACCTTCAAATTAAAAAAAACATACTAACATATACACAATTAAGTTGTTTGCAGCCTATTGGTGCTTCTTGGTTGAAATCAGATGTGATGGCAGTGAGCCACTCTATTACAGCAATCGTTTGGGAGTGAGTGATCCCCAGTCCCTTAGGCAAACTTACATAGTACAGGCAGAAGTGGTGAGGGATAAAGGAAGAGGCAATGCCTATCCGAGGTCAGAAAGGACTGAGGGAATGTAGTGGCCCATGGAAGATGCTTCTAACTTTGGATATTAGCCACCTTTCTTGGGGCCATTCAGAACATGGTTCCTTGACAACTTCAGCAAATCTGTTATTGCAGATGCATTCTGGCTCCTCCCTCATGCTGACGTGCTGCCTGCACTGGGTACCACCTTGGAGAGCTGATATGGCAGAACACTAACCTGGAAATCCAGGCTTACCCACATATTTACACAATAGATGATGGCTTTGCCAACTCACTAGCCTGCATGTCCCCTGAGCAAGAAGTGGCGGATGCACTGCTGGGCATAAGTGGATGCTGGATCTCTTGCCGCTTTGGCTGATACCTTCACAAATTTCCATGGAGCTGAACTTCACATGCTCTCTCTTATACCACCTTTTTTAAATAGCATGCATATAGCCTTTTCCATAGACCAGTGTTGGTAGAAATTTTCAATAGGTCCTCCCAAGTACACTGAGAAAGTGTGATTCCATCAATTCTGAAAGAAGACGCAAAGATCTCTTTAAATGTCTTGGTTATAAAGTCTATTTAGGATGAAAATATATGTCAATCTGTCCTAAAACAAATAATCTTAGAGTTGAGTCCGAGGGGTCCTAGAATAATTTTGATTGTATTAAGATAAATATTTTACTAGAAGTTAACCCAGAAGGATGTATGGCAAAACACTTTTCCTTGCTTGACTGAGGGAATTGTATCTAGTGCCCCTATCAAAGAGGTCTGTAAGATCGGAATGTGATGTGTTCTTGCCACAAGACAGATAGAAATAAAACAATGACCTAGGCTAGAAATCCACTTCTCCAGGGAGCAGCTGCAGCACATTGATTCATGCTCTTGGGAATTAATTCCTGCAAATCACTACGGATAAATCCAGGTTTTGGGATCTGTTGGAATAAATGCATCATATAAATATTTTAAAGTTGTCTAGCCCTTTTTTTTAAAAGAAAAAGAGTATTCACAGTCTCAGAAAAGAATTTACTGAACTGAAGAATGAATGAGTGAATGCAACAGAGAGGATGAGAATGAGGCATCATAGCATGAAAAAGCACCAGAATTGTTCTAATTTTCCTAGATAAACTATGTTTATGCAGCTGTACTATCCTTTTCCCAGTAACCCAATGTAATTTTGTTAGTCCTAATATGTTTTACCACTAAATCTAGCCATTCTTGACATTGATTTCAGTACAATTTGTGTAATAGGTCAAGTGGTGCTTATTGACTGCTGATTGTATACGTTTTTCCACCTGAAGCGTTATTGTTAATTGACGTACTCTTTCATTTTCCTGAGATAATTTTCACTCTGAAGAACTGCCTGACATCCCCCCTTTGTAAACTAGGTCTTTTTCATGGCAAATATCAAGTGTAGTTCTGAAAATCAGATAAATTGCAGACACTAATTCATTCCTTCAAAAACAGAACATTAAAATAATCAGATTCAAGCTCGATTGTCAAACATAATTTACCTCCAGTGAATAAATGCTGTCTGCCCCTAACTAAATCACCCATTTCTAAATGTCTTGTAGTCTTGTCCCATACCATTATTTCTAGTAATATTCTTGCAAAAGAATACTGGCTAACATTAATGGCCTGAAGTTTTCTGAATAATTCTTTTTGTCTTGACATATTGCAGAATGTACTACTTTTACTCCTAGATTATTGGAGATGCTGTATTGCTGGATTCTTTATCTCAGTCCTAGAGATTATAGAATTATAAGAAAGGCTGTCTAGTTATGGCCTGTTACTTTCCCTTATGAAGTTTTTTTTTCTTGTATTTCAAAAGCTGCCTTCAGAAATATTTTTTGTAATTATGTGATGTGGATGGTACTTACCTTTCTTATGTCAGGGACGCGTGTCTAGCTTCTGTCAGCTAATGAAAGTGAATTGGTTGAAGTAGAAATCAGAAAGAAACCCAAACGTATTTTTAAACAACAGCAAACTGATTCCTGCATTGATGAACTAGCAGATAATACAAGAGTTTCCTTTTGTTCTTCTATTGAGGAGTCCAGTGTCGATTGCTCTGTGATTCCTTTTGTTTACTTCGATTCCAAATGTGAGTCTCTCCATTTCTGAGGTTCTCAAGATGGCTCTACAAAGGCAGCAACAAAGATCCCAAGAAAAATTTCCCTTCTTGAAATGTCATCTTGGATGTGCATCTTCCTCCAGATCCACTGAAATAATCACTAATTTTTGGTATTCCCACAAGCATTCTCCTTTCCTTCCCCATGCTACCCTATGGCTCTTGTGTTTCCTCTGCATACTGGGATCCCAGCAGTATCATAGAATCATAGAATGGTTTGGGTTGGAAGGAACCTTAAAGATTATGTAGTTCCAACCTCCCACTAGACCAGGCTGCTGAGGTCCCCATACAACCTGGCCAGGTACTCCTTTCTGTCTTACTTCTAGAAATACTGTGACAGCCAGGCATGAAATCTCTTGCAGTCTCCTGCATTCTGTGTTGACTGCGTTGAAGCTGCGTGACTGGCAAAACATGCTTTTGTATATATGAGACTTGTCATTACTCTTGGCAAGGTCTGGAAATGATTCCCAGAATCCGCTCCACAAGGGAACTACCTTTCAGGGTACACACTCTTCAGAGGGCATGCGGCTGCTACATGCCTGGTGAAAACTCGGGGCAGGGCAGTGGTACCTGGCACTCTAGAAGAGGTTCCTAAACCAAGGAGGAGCTTTTTAAAACTCTCAGCTTTAAATGACTGTGAACACCACATCATTTTGGTGCAAAGTCCAGTCTAGTTACTTTAAAACAGTGTTGGAAATAATCTTACCCTACTGGTAATTCTATCTCCAAGTTTTCATTCTTCTGCAAGGCATTTGTCAAGAATTGTATAGACTTATGTTACTCTGATAGTGCACTACTCTGATAGACACCGTAGTCTTAGGCACACCAAATATGCTGTGTAGGCATCCTACATTCTTCTTTGTGGTTCCACATCTCCTTAGGCCAGATGAGTACATGAGAATAAGACGCAGCATACACAGATATCTCTGTGTGGACTTCTAAGGAAATGGATTTTCTTTAGCAGCAGAAAAACCCTTGCGGAATCAAAGAGGGTTGTGATGAAGTGTCAGACAAAAAGAATCCAGTCTGATTTGTTGAACAACCTTTGCAGGTAATAGTTAAGAAAAAAAGTACTTTTTATTTATATACACAGTACACTTGATCCCAAAGTCAATGTATGATGTAAAATATTGACTCACCATGTTATTTTGTGGAAAATTAGTATTTACAGTATTAGCGGACTAGTATCCTTTGTGGATCTGATTCAAACTGCAGTTTTACCAAACAAAGGAAAATGTCCTCATCCTGAGATACAACGAGACTAAATTCTCATCCACTCCTTGCAGAAATCTGTATCACGTTACACAAGCTAGTATGTAAATGTTTAGAAGATATGTTTATATTATTATACATATTATACATGTAAATGATTTCTACTCTTTTCTTCCTATGTGTATCTGAAAACAAAAATAGTATATGATATTATATATGCATACAAGCTTTCTAGAGAGTATATTCATTTCAGACATCAGATACAAGCTAAGCAAAATGTTAAACTTTTTTTTCTAATTTCTCACTTATCTTTTCTTTTAATATCCTGTCTTGGCTCTCTAGTTATAATGTAGAAGCACCTAAAGTTCGCTGGAAACATTTGCCATTAGCTTCTTCTAAAAAAAAAAAAATTAAATTTGAGGATAATCCTACCTCCAGAGCTTATTCTGTTCCTGGCCATTGACTGTGACAGTGAAAGGCTCATCTGAAAGCAGTGGAGCATCCCATCTAAAAGCATAAAACATATTACATTTCATGAAAAAGCTAATTCAGATTGTTTAATTCTGGTAATATTGCCTCTGTCACCTTCAAAATCAAAATGTTCTTTCCTGTTATTATAAAGAAAACAACCAAATTGCTTAAAAACCCATTTGAATACACAGCTGCCTTATGTTGCATACTAATTTCATTAAAAATGCTTGTGCCTCACCAGCATTTTTTACATAAAACACGGTGGTGGATTTAACAAAGAAATATAAATATATTTTAGCAATTTTTGATGATAGAGTACACTATAGTGACCACAATATCTCTGGACCGAAGAAAGATCTCAATGCATTACTGGAAGACACTAAACTGAATGTCTTGCTGTATTTGTTTGCTCAATGCTTTGGGCACTGTGCCAACCTCATTGTGAATAACTGCATTAGTCAAGTGTATCCAAATTATCACAACACAGCGTCCATCCCAGTTATTGCTGTTGAAGCATTTTCTGAATCTTCACATCACTAGAAACATTTATTTGAGGGGAGAGCTTTGCATAAATTCAGACTGTTTTCATTTTAGAAAGAAAATCTTAACATCTTTATAAGTTGTTTGTGCAACTAGGTTTTCCTAAAAAGAATAATTAAGAAGTAATTGCACTACTTTGGTTTACCTATTATGAATGCTTTGCCTAAAGAGGGGAGCTGCTGCTGCCATTGAATGAAGAAAACAGGAGCCAGAACAGGGTTCATTGTATTTATTTTTCTGCTGATAGAAATGAATGTTGTTCGTTGTCAACTCACCATCTTCTGTCTTCTCTTTACCAGCTTCAAGCCTTAATTCTTGACCTAGATGGTGATGTTCCAATAAGTCTTTGTTAATTTCTATTTACTATGCTTTTATAAGAGAGATGGCAGACGGTATGTGTTTTAATCTTTTTTCTCCTAGAGGAAATTCTCCCTCTTAGTGCAGAGATGTCCGATCTTTCTCGCCATAGCAACCCTTGTGCTAAAATACATCTGCAAGCTACAGAAGATGAAGCTCCCCAGGTTGCCACCTTTCCACTTCAGGATAGCTTAGGCTAAGGTGGTTGGATGGGGTCCAAAACAACTGAGAAATATTGACCTTTGCAGCCCTTGCTGACTCACTTCTTCTCACAGTTGGCCATTTGCATTACTCTGCAGTTTGCAGCTCAACATAGCCCTGGTCATGAGGCATAGTTCTGATAGTGGAGCTGCTTGATGTCATTCAAGAGATGCAGTCTGTTATACACAGCTGGGCTGGCAAGGCAAAGATATTTCCCTTCTTTTTTTGGTATTGGTGTTTTCCTTCTCTTACAGAGGAGAGCAGCACTTCTTTAAAATTATCTAACCCCTGTGGAACAAACTGACACATTAGTGATGCGTCCTTAAGCTTTTATTCTGGACACCAGTTTCATCAACAGTCTGTATTTTATTATGCACCTTTGCCGGGAGTGAAAATTCCAACTTTTTATACTAGCTTGTACGTCTCAGTTTGTTGTAGCTGGTAGTTTTGTCTGGTGCACCATGTTGTCCGGAAAAGTATATGCTATTGTACCTTGAAAGTCTAAATTATCATCTGCTTAACTCAGAACCAGGAATTTGCAATATTTTTAAAGTAGTTGAAATTATGTTAAAAAGCAAAAATTTATCAATTTCCTGTGAAAGAAAATTTTTAAAGCCATTGACTTTGAAATAGTGACATTTTTCTTTTTTATCATTTGAAAAACATATCTTGGCATAGGCAATATATCACAATGTTGTAATTAAAATGTGTTATTGTTTTAAAGGTGTCATGCTCATGGCAATATTTTCATACACTGTACTAACTCGTAATTAATTTAAGAAGTAATAGAGACATTGAAACTTTCAGAAATTATCAAAATTCAATGAGAAACCAGAAATGGCTTTGGCAAATATTTTTCTGTAGAAAAAATAAGTACTATATTACAATGAAATCTTGGAAGACTGCTCCTTTAGTGGAAAACTGAGATTTTAAATGTTCTTCCATCTATCTTTAATAAGTGACAAACATACGTTTTGGGGGCTTTTAATAATAAATTATTGTTGATTTCACAGTGGACAACATAAATAACAAAATATTGTAGAAGTTTAAGCCACTGCCTTCTGTATCAACTCCACAATGTTTTCTCCTTGCCGCACTAGGATCAATACAAAAGCACAGTTTTTAATTATGGACTCTCATACACATTTCCTCAAGAATAAAGTAGTCCTGGTTTTTGTTGCACAAACAAGTTACTGTCCATCAATTGCAGAATGGTAACTGTTTATGTGCACAGTTCTACAAATAACACCATCTATCAGCAGTATGGTAAATTATTCTACTATGACTGAGGGATATATGATTTCCCAGTCAGGTGTGGATGCACCTGCAATATGGATAGATGGAGAGAATTTATGCAGATATACAAATCATTTAACTACTTGCATAAATAACATGTCTTGTGATCCTCTTGATCGGTCTATGTAGGCTTTTAAACTACATCATGATATTTCTCTGCCTGTCTTAAATTATGTTGCGTTGATCTCTCATTACAGACCAGAAGAATGCCGAGCAACTAAACCACAGAGCCAATATTTGGTAACCTTTTTATGTGTCAAAGCACTCTGAAAACTTGAGTTTTACTTATGCTATTGGATTTTTTACATTAAATCATCAGTCTGCCAATGTTGTTCCCAAGTCAAAAAATTATGCTGTTTGAATTGTCAGAGACTACTTTTATTTTATTTTGGCAAAAATAAACATTTCTGGAAGTTTCTTAGATTTTTGTAAGACTTTGAAGAAAGGATTAAGGGTGGAACTGTTGTATCATGAAGAATAGCTAATTGCACTTCATTTAGCACCAGATTGTAGTATGGTGATGTCATTGATACATGCATTTTTGAAAACAGTTGCTCACTAAACAAGAGCTTGGTCTACTTTAAAAGTTTCCCTGAGCAATCTGAAATTCTATATGTATGCTTATTCAACTTTTAAATATCATCCACCTGCCTGCCCCAGCCTGTTTTAGTATCGGGTTTAGCAGTCCTGGATAACTGGGGCAGTCCCAGTTGACTGGAGATTAGCAAAAGTGATGCTTATCTACAAGAAGGGACAAGAAAGAGGATCCGGGGAGCTACAAGCCTGTTAGCCTGACCCAAGTGCTAGGGAGGGTTATGGAGTGGATCATCTTGAGTGCCATCACGCAGCACATGTGATCATGCCCAGTTAGTTTAGGAAAAGATATTCTGCTAAAATAACCTGATGTCCTTCTATGACGAGGTCATCTGGTTAGTAGATCAGCATGAACCTTTGGATGTTATATACCTTTAACAAAGCATTTGACATAATTTCCCACAACATTCTCCTAGAAAAACTGGCTGTTCGTGGATTGGATGGGCATAATCTTTACTGGGTGAAAAGCTGGGTGGATGTCCAGGCCCAGAGATTTGTGGTGAATGGAATTAAATCCAGTTGGCGGCCAGTTACAAGTGGTGTTCTCCAGGCCTCAGTGCTGGGCCCAGTTCTGTTTAGTATCTTTATCAAAGATTTGTATGGGGGGATCAAGTGCACCCTCAGTAAGTTTGCAGGAAACATCAAGTTGTGTGGGACTCTTGACCTGGTTGAGGGAAGGGAGGCTCTGCAGAGAGATCTGAACAGACTGGATTGATGGACCAGTGCCAGTTGTTGTAGTTCAATAAGGCTAAGAGCAAGGTCCTGCACTTGGGCCACAACAATCCCACGCAGCACTACAGACTTGGGGAAGAGTGGCTGGAAAGCTGCCTGGTGGAAAAGGACTTGAGGATGTTGGTCAATAGCCATCTCAATATGAGCCAGTAGTGTGGCCAGGTGGCCAAAAAGGACAGTTAGTATCCTATCTTTAATCAGAAACAGTGTGGCCAGCAGAAGTAGAGAAGCAATTGTCTCTCTATACTCAGTGCTGGTGAGGCCGCACCTCAAATACTGTGCTCAGTTTTGGGTCCCTCACTACAAGAAAGACATTGAGATGCTGGAGCGTGTGCAGAAGACAACAACAAAGCTGGTGAAAGGTCTGGAGTGCAAGTCTTATGAGGAGCAGCTTGAGGGAACTGGGATTGTTTAGTCTGGAAAAGAAGAGGCTGGGGGGAGACTTTATTGCTTTCTAGAACCACATGAAAGGAGGTTGTAGCAAGACGGGTGTCTGTGTCTTCTCCCAAGTAATAAGTGATAAGTTTAGTGGTGGAGCTGGCAGTGTTAGGTTTATGGTTGGACTTGGTGATCTTAAAGGTCTTTTTCAACAGAAACGATTCTATGAATCTGTATCTGGCCAGAAATGTCACTGTAACTAAGGCAGCCATACCCTTTTAAGTTGTCCTAAGCACTTATGGTGCATATACTCCCCAATGCCGGTGTGTATGTAGTTTACTCGCATGTACTGGGAAGGCAGGTGGCAGTGATAGGCTTTGTATCACAGAGCCAATCTGAGAGACATAGCTAGAATGGAGATGACCAGCTTTCTTTCGTTTTAATATTTTGACATTCATCGAGAGGCTTGATGCTACTTTCTGCCATTTGGAAGTTGCTATGCACATCAGGCAGTTCAAATTTCATTTTTTCTTTCAAGGGGGAGGGACAAAGACTTAGGATAATTGATTTTTCCCTGTTGCCATGTGGAGTATTCTATAGAAGAGATTATTTTTGTTTTCCTTAGTTGATATTTTGTGAACATATTTCCTTCCCAGTACAATAGAGACTACAGAGAAAGAGAGCAGTCTCTATTTCCTCACAAAATTATTTCATCTGCTACACTTCTGACGCATATATGCAAGAACACATAGGAGCATGAAGGTGAGTTAATTAAAGATACTAAATCAATGTACATAAGATAAAATATGTTCCCCTTTCCTTCCTCATCCATTTTGTTCTATTTACATGCAAGGTGATCAAAGTATAGCCTATAAGCCATTAAGAGAAACTCTGTGGTACTTGAAAGACCTTAAGCTACTCTGAACTTCCATGTGAAACTGAGATTGCTGCAGCCATAATTTCCTTCCAGAATTAAATGAAGAGACAGTTGTAGTTTAGAATTATAGCTAGAATGCTGTAATTTTCTAAAGTATTGCGCATGATCATTAAAAGTACTGTCACCCACTCAATAGTAACTGACAATCAGTTCAGTGAAGTCCAGCTGCTGCTTTAAGTCTGGTATTGGAACATGTGACCTGGGACACAGGGGCAGCTACCCTGCAAGGATATTTTATTAAATTAACAGTAGTGAATGGTGCATAAAATTGTCACTAAGATAAATTTATTATAGAATGATTTTGTTTTCACATTATTCTTTATGGGGTGCTACCCCAACAGTGTTTCCAATTCAGTAGCATGCCTGAAGCCAGGGGTTTTATCAGCAGTGTGTCAAAGGATATCTGGCTCTCATTCATATATAATTTACTCTTATTACACAAGATATTTCTATTTTTCTGCACTAACAGTTGTATATTTTCTAATGAAGGTTTAAATCAACTGGGAACCAGGGTATAAATAGAGTTCCAGTATTTTGTGCCAAATATGGATTGTTTGTCTTCCTGTTAGTTATGGATTATGAATGTACTATTGCAGAAGGAAGATTTTTGAGCTTTTATTTTCCTTTTATGTATTTGTTTAGCATTTAATATAAATTACAGGGACTTTTCAAGTGTTCAAAATTAATTATATCATTTAGAAAAAAGAAGTCTGAGATTATTAAGAGAAACGTGAACTTACGTAGCTTGCTTGGGTCAGCTTTGTGCTTTATCGAACTTGTGAAGGTATGTCTGACAGTAGCTTGGTATTTAGTATTTACTAGCTGTATCTAGATAAAATCTGAATAACTACGTAGATGCAAGATTCCATAATGATTTTTTTCTCTCCAGATAATACTCTTCAAATTTTGGAACTTCCTCCAGGACGTAGTTGTTTTACTTGCATATGAGGTATCTGCTGTGTTCGTTGTGCCTGACTACAAATTTGTGTTCCTTTTGAGGCGGTGAGCAAGTGCTAACTATCTGCAGAACTGAGAACTTCTCAGGATTCACGTACAGACTTCAGTGTCTGGGAAAGCCTTTGGTGAACTTTCTGTCTCTCCCAGCCTTCTGGGGAAAGGCAGCCAGTTGTAACAGTGTGTGTAATGATGGAGAGCTAGATCCTACTTTCTACACATATTGCTGCACGTCAGGATTGTGTTTCAATAATCATGTGAACTCTTGTGGTTGTACTTATATTGGTAAGTACAGAATTGCGCTTGGCTACATTCCAGACTTTGTGCCTGAGCTTCATTGTGAAGGTTGCCTTCTGCCTAAACTACTGGCTGTTGAAGTATCCCAAGATTATGTCTAAAATTAGTAAATAATTATAATTTTTGCTCTAATGCACATTATCATTGTTATTTACCTCTTTTTGTTAGGCACTGGTAAGATAGGAACTCATTGCTTCTGTTCTTTTGTGCCTTTGATCCTTGCACTTCCTCATTTATAAAAGCTGTGATTAACCCCTGCCTTTGAGCTAAAATTGACATTTTCAAAAGATAACCTATGTTTTTACCAGTTGAAATTCAGATGGATCAGCCTATTGAACCAATGGTGAGGTTCTGTCTTCTACTCCAGAGATCATTTTTAGTCACCTCATCTGGAAGTATAAAAGCATTAATTCTAATGCCCACAAAATCTCTTCTTCAGCATTTTCCAAACAAACAGACAGAAAATAACAGCACTGTTATAGACTTCTCATCAAATACAGATCTTTGTTACCCTTTAATCTCCCTAGAATTCTCCTAAACATTCCTGCCTTCGTCTATATAAACATGTCAATAATATTATTTAAGATGGTTGCCTCCTAAAGGCGTGTTACCATTATCGAAAGAGTCTGAGAATGAGCTCAGAAAGGAAATTATATTCATAAAGAGTATTCTGAATGAAATAAATACTGAAACAAGATTAATGTAGCTGGTTAAGAAAACTTTCTCCTCAAAAAAATAGCAAGTTTTCAGAACCGAGCTCTTCATAGGACTTTCTTTAGAAGCTTTAAGAGGAGCATGCTCTTAGGGCATAAGACAATATTACTATACATCTTGGATTGCAGCTCGGTTTGGACCAGAGACTTCAGCACTCGTCTCAACTAGTCTAGATGGACTTTCTAAATGTGTATGGTTAGATTTTTCTTATTGTCTTCTGCTGAAGTTATACTGGTGACTGTAGTGCATGAAAATGGCTATACCTGCTTTGAATAGAGAACCTGAGCTTTGATCTTCAACCTTTAGATGAGCTTCATAGCCACCTGGTGGTTGACTCTTATTGCCTAACTGAGCTCCTCTGTTAATCTCACTCACTAGTTTTTCACATCTGAAAAAACAGTGCTGTGCTCCTATGAAACAGGAGAATGTTTGAAATTGGCAAGAATCTTGTGGCACAGCAGGATGCCCTTCTGCACATTCCTAATGCTAAGTTTTACTTAAGATCAAAGGCCAGTCTTCTTTAAATGTAAATATTATCATATTTTCTTCAGTCCGTATATGTATACTTTTAGCAGAAATCAACATTCCAAAAGCTTCTTGGTAGATCTAGGAGTCAAACATTAAAGTTTAAACACTGAAGAGTATTCATCAGTGAAACTATCTTGCTAAAGTGATAAATATAATTTAAAGGAATATAATCAAATGAAGTCTTTCATACAGTGTTGCTATCAATTTTTATATAATCAAAGAGAGTAAATGAATCTTTGCTAATGCATTATTGGTATGTAAAGAACAAGAAGAAACAAATCACATGCATTTTCCCACTTAATTATTGTGCTACACACTCATTGTCATATCATTGACCTATTTGGTCATGCCCGAGTTAATCATGCCTGAACGTTTTCCCAGTAGGAAATAAGCCTTCTTCACTTCCGGTCTTGCAGGAATATCAACTAAGACTCAGTCACATATGCCCATAGTCTGATCACTGCAGCCCACCGTAACCGTCATCTCCAGCAGTGAAACCGCAGTCTGCAGCGTGCCCGTGAGAGTCAGTGTCAGAAACCCATCACTTCCTGTGTGCCTTCATTCAACTCTGTTCAATCACTTACTACATTAAATTATACCGACCTCTGTTTGTAAAAGTGCTCCCGTCTTTTTTTTTCTTTCTTTCTTTTTTTTTTTTGGTTGTTGTTTGCAGGGAACTGTTTTGTCACACTGAAATAGAGTTTATGTGCAGTGACAGCCTAATAAGCCAGCAACTTTAGTCGCTTATTAAAGTCAAGCATGTGTCTTTGTTTCATGTTGCTAATGATGTGGAACCGTTGAGGCCCGAGTATATTTCGTCTGGACGGTGTGGGAGCGAATGCTGCGAGCTCATTACTTGGCTCCCCATTGGAATCCTGCAGGCTTCTGCTCATTGAGGAGACTGTGGGGGCTTTGACAGAATTATTATACTGAATATTTTTAGACTCATTAACTATATCACCAAAGCAAAACATCTCTTCCTTAGATGCAAATGGCTGCAGCTACTGTGGCTTTGCTTTAGTTATTGCAGAAAAAAGGATGAAGCTTGAAAACAACTTAAGGAAGGGATTTTCATGCCCAAATGTTTGAATTTGTAACTTATATTGGGAATGTGTAAGCCTTTTTTAGCACACTTAAGCCACTCATGTCTAAGTGCCATTTAAAAATGCATGTATTCAGTTTCATGTAGTAAGCGGTGCTCAATCTTAAATTTAGCAAGTGCTA
Source organism: Cuculus canorus (assembly GCF_017976375.1). Lineage (NCBI taxonomy): Eukaryota > Metazoa > Chordata > Aves > Cuculiformes > Cuculidae > Cuculus > Cuculus canorus. The sequence continues at coordinate 46,039,569 of NC_071402.1, forward strand.
TTGAAGTACACAGTAAAATAGGAGCTTTCAGAATTCTACTTTGTGTTCCAGAGTGAAAAGGTTTAAATATAAAAGGCTCATGTTAAAGTAATTATAGATGCTTGAGTTAAGCCTTCAAATGTAAAGAAATTCAGAGTTGAGGCTAAAAATTCCTTTAACCTAAGTGCTGGAACATAGGTACTGTGCGGTATGAAAAATCACACACTTCTCCAAGCTATACAACTCCTAACCACAACAGAGTGATTTAAAGATGAAGAGTGAGACAAAAATTTTTAGCCTAAGTCTGAATTTCCTTGCTGTGATGGGTTTAAGTTGGTTCTTAATGTTACTTTATTGTAGCTTTTTGTGGTTTAATTGAGACTTAAGATGTACTTGAAGAAAAATATGAATACCTTAAAATTAATTCTTCAGAGCAAAGGACAGAAAATTGCATTTATGGCTCCATTTGTTGGAAAAGTGAAGTTAGCTGTGAACTGTACATTATTTCACCTTCTATAAAGTTATATTTTGATTTCTTGATGGAGACCTTCTCTATATGTTGTGTACGAGCCTGCCTTCTATAAATTATGAGCTTAAGTAGTTGCCTAAGTATACACATATTTTAAAAACCTGAGGATAAGTGCTTTTTCGTATTATATGTACAAGGTTTCATTAGAATTTTATTCTCTAAAATTACTGTAAGTGAAAAAAACAACTATTTTGATTCCTAGGAAGAAAGACATTGCTTTTATTTGTGGTTCATTTCCTTCTGTAGTATTCTCTGACAGTGGTGACACTGTCTTTATACATCAAGAAGTTCTTCTTTCTATGACTGCCAGGGACTCTGGAGGGAATACTTCATATCTGAAACATGTTTCCCTTTGGGATTTCATGATCAGAATAACAGTTCTGATCAGCAGCCCATTAGAAAAATATTGTGGTTTTTTTCCTAAAGCTGTGTAAAGAATAGTTAAAAATCTGACAAATAAGAAAGTTATACTGAATTAAAGTTAAATATTGTCTGCATAGGAACTTCATGTTGTCCCTCAAGCAGTAATTTCATAATAGGTGTGAGGGAGTTTTAAAATTAAGATCTTTGAGTAAGTGAAGCCTCAGGGTGGACAGGCAGCTTGGGTGCAGTTTGTCTTTTGATATCTTGCAATTCCTGTTCTTACCAGTTTGTGGCACAATACTATTTAATTTAGATGTTGGGCAAAGCTTTCAAACTCCCGTGCCTCATGCTAGGTATCTAAACTTTTAAATTTAAGAACCTAGATTATAGTAGCCTGATATTTACCAGGAAAACTCTGTCCTACGGAGAGATAAGGTTATATGTGTGGGTACCAGTAAGGAAGCCAACTCTAAAAACGATGGTCTTAGTTGTTCATTAAGTAATATAGTCTTCCTTTAAGCTGCAGATGACTTTTCAAATTAAAATGTAAATACTCTGTAAGGAAAATTCTCACCTGCAGATCCGGTTCACAGTTGTGATTTCAGATGTTTTGCAGTAAAAATAGCCTGAAGCCAGCACACCTGTCTAGATACATAGATGATCCACAGGAAATAAAGCAGACTTGAGCTGTAGGCACGCAAATGCAATTGTTTCATTTCCTACATACAGTATTATAATCAGCTTAGTAGATATAATAGTACTATAAACAGATGTTCACTGTCAGCTAATGTATCTATAACCTTATATTTATCCAAAATTAAAATCACTGTACAATCACATCATAATTTTACTTATTCTAGCTATTTTAATGCATGTTAAGCTGTCCCCTTCCAGTTTTGGGGAGAAAAAGGAATTGTTTTTCATTTTTTTTTTGTTTGTTTTCCCTATAGAGATATGTCCTGCCATGTAGAACCGCTGGTAACAAGCACGCATACTCTTTTGGGAAATCCAAATTAGGAGAGTCTTTAAGTCTTATTCAGGTGCATTCTTGAAACGGTGCAGTAAATATTTATTAGATTATATGATATAATGAATGCTTTTTCTACATTCTTAAAGGCTGTATGTCAGTGAACTCTGTATTGTAAAACTTAGTACAACCAACAACATTCAAATTTTTAGGTATGCCCATATTAGTTATTGTAGAACCTGGCTTTCGTAGACTGTTGACCAAGTTCAAAGCATTGAACTTACATGGGTTTTCAGCATATAGTTAACATTTCTGTATTTCTTCGCTATCTATAGCATAATAACCTGACTTTGCATGTCATCTTCTGTTGTCTAGCCTTCATCCAAGATCAGAGCTTTGTTTTTATACTGAAGTGGATGTCTCAGATGAAGTAGCTTTTTGCACTGAAGATGTATTTTTCTTCTTGATTTGGACTCACTGTGGATTTTTTTTTATGTATGTTTCAGCTAACAAAACAAATAGCAATATTTTATTCAATGTAGCACATATGATTGACCTCAGAAGGGGTCAGTGTTAAGGGGCATTTACAACTCTTGAATGAAGTACTTAAAGGTATGTTAAAGAAAAATTATCTCAGTCTGGTTTTACGTGTTGGATTTTTTAAAATAAATTCAACTCTTAAATTGTCTTTCTAAATCTGAAATTGAGTAAAGCATCCAAATAAGCACTTGTTTTGCATTAGAGGGCTGAAAAACAATTGGTGTGCTAGTACACCTGGTCTTTAATTTGAAACAGACTTACTAATTTTGTTATCTAGGATACAGCATTGTGTCTGCACTGACAGGTAGGTGTACCTGCTGTGTGCCCTGCAGTCCTGCTCTCCCAGTCTTCCAAAATGGGAAGATTTTGAAGAATAATGTTTCCTTCCCTGATTGTGCACCTAAATTTTCTGTCCCAAGAAAGCAAGTGACATATGGACTGTCCAGGTTTTGCTTTCTTTTTCTATTTGCAGAAAGGGAAAACTGATTAAAATGAGCTGCAACTATTGTCTGACATTTAAACTTTCAATTTTTCAGCATTATCATTGCAATGAAAACTAGAAAGCATTGCTTTTCAGGCTTTTTTGACACCAGGAGGCCAAGGCCTCCTCTGGGCTCAAGACCAAATTATGTTTTCTTGGTTTCCATAGCTTTAAGCCTGACTTTGTCAGTACTGCTTACTTGTCCACCCTACCTGTCCCTTGGCCATGGATTTCTGCCCTCTGGACCTCAGCAGGGACCTTGCAGCCTTAGAAGGTGGTTAGTACTACTTACTATTGTACTTCAATTTCATTTCTCTGACATCATGTAAATCCTTCAAAGTAGTTTTTTTTAAATAGCATTAAAATGAAACTATAATATGCCACACACTATGACATGTAAGTTGTCTGAAGTTATAAAGCTTTTTGGGAGCAGTCCCTGGAGTGAATCGTGTGTAGGATTTCTGGAAAAGAGCAGATGGGTTAGTCTGAAAAAAAACCAGAGGGTTCATTAACGGTGTTGATAATGAGATGTCTACTTGTAGAGTTTGCTCTGTAGTACTATTTTATGTTGACACATACTTCTAGTATGGATAAAACACCCCTCAGTCTGTTATTACTTCACAGTTTTGTGCCACTTAAGACATAGTTTTTACTGTCTTTTAGGGAGTATAAGGAATGTAAGATTAAGACTTTCTAGAATTAGATTGCATATTTGTGGGATGGAGAGTGGCAGAACAAAGAGACAGCCCGAGGACAGGCAAATGATCACTTAGGGGAAAAAAGGAGATCCAGAGAGATGCTGAAGTTTTCCAGTAAGTTTGTTAGTCTATGAACAAATGGAAACCTCCGTCTAAGACCACTTTGTTTACAAAGACTGAGACGGAATTACATTCCTGAGTCTCAGATGTGATTTGTTTTCAATGACATCCATGAAAATATTTGGGGTAGTGTTTCACCCCTTTTAGCTCTGTCTCACGTGGAATATTGTTATACTCCACAGAAATAATTTCCTCCAGAAATACTCTCTTCTACTGCACATATTAATATGTTCATAATGTCAGTCCACCCATTGCTCTGAAAAAGATAGGGAAAAGATCATGAATCTCATAAATAAGACTGTGTCATAATACATAGGATCTTAACATTGCAAAAGCAACAGTTAAGTCTGGCATTCCTAACTTCTAAACATTTCTTTTCCCTTTTTATTATCCTTTTAAGGTAATTGTGTGTGATTATAAACACATTAACTAGATTCCTTTTTGCGTCTTTCATTTATCTGATAATCAGGAGCATAATACTAAAACTGTTTGTGTAATTGTGACCGTTAAGAATCTTGGAAATCAAAATAGGTGGAACCTGCCACTAACTCATGGTTACTAAAGTCACCGACTCAGGTCATTAATAATTTAAATACATCCTCATTAAAATAGTTTAACCAAAGATGTGTTTTCTCTCCTGTTTATTATAGCTGTCAGGTCTTATTTAGGAAAGCTGCTATCTGAAAGGGTTTAAACAGAGTACATTTCAAAAAAAGGATTAAAAACTCAAACTTCTTGACAAACATAGTGAAAATCAATCTGAAGCTTATACACTTCTTTGTTTTCATACATGCTTGAATTTTCATCAGTTCTGGAGAATTTTTCATGAGTTAGGAAAAGATGACTCCTTGTAATCCTTGCTAAGAAGAAAAGTGAACAGACACCAATTTTAACGCAGAGTTCTTTAAATGCATACATCTTTGGAAGCCGTGTTCAACTATTTTTGTCTGATCTTTTTATGTTGATGCTTCCTATTTAATACTTTCACATTGTAAACATAATACCTATATAATAAGGGTAATTGATATATATATAACCTTTTTGATCAAATCATATTTGAGATTAATTTGTATAAGAAACACACCTGATTAAGCGATAGTAGCGAATAAGTGAAAATCTGCGAGCAACATTAATGAAACAAAAAATGAACTGAATATTTAACAACCTGGGTTCAATTAATCTATCATTAATAAAATCTATAATAAGATTTCTCCCAACCCTGCTTGGAATTGGAAAGAGATGCCAAATTTCCCTTAGTAGACTGGGATCTGTGACTCCAGCATGGCTCCTGCAGACACACTGCCCGAGGTCTAGGCAGCCTGACTCTGCCTGTGTGCCACTCTGAGCCCCCCACAGTAGAGGCTGTGGTCCCAGTTCTGCAGTGGGGACTTGGGTGGCTTACAGCAGAGCCAGACACTTGATACTTGGAGGTCCTGAGGGGTTGCCTGAAATCTGGGGCACAGGTCCTGAGGCCTTGTGTCATTGGGGCCAAGAATGTCAGTGTTTTAAAAGTCTGCAATTTCAGGGCAGTCAGCCTTGTCAGTGTTAATAGGCTCCCTGTTGTGGTGCTAAGGGATGAGGCATGGCTCTATCTGGGCTACAGCCTGGCCTCCTAGGACTTCTAGTTTCCTTCCTGCCATGTAAAAATGACAACTCCTAGGGGCCATTGCAGTTGCTGAGCAAATTTCACTTTAATTGCTGTTAATTTCACTAGCATTTTTGCTTTTGCATTTCTACTTTTCTCGTAAATTGAAAATATCATTGTTGTCTTTGACTGCCTTCAGTATTCACTTGACTGTTTGACTCTTCCCCTTTTCCTGGAAGCAGGGCGTAAAAATATAAGATTCAACTGTGGTTGTTTTATACTTTGCAAATGCTCTGGAACTAGGACACACCCAGCTCTAGTTTATGGAAGCAAATCTTGGCCATTTCTCCATTCAGCAAGAGGACAAGACCCACATGCACATCAGCTGTTTGAGGGCCCCAGATTTCATTGGGCTGGAAACTGCTGCAAGCTACTAGTGAGGAAAATGCATTGTGCTTTTGTGGGTCCTCCAGAAGAGAAGACCAGGGAAGTGCCAAGTAGTACTCATAGCCTTCAAGTGAAAAATAAATAAGTGAATCTTACAATTGCTACTTCCAGAAAAGAGGAATTGCCACAAGTAGTATTTGTTTTCCCTTTTAGAAAGGGATGATGTGGGTGGAAACTTCCTAAAGTATGAGAAAGTGAGAAGTTACTTAACTTTTGCATTAAATTTTTAAGTGACAAGCAGAATATGATCTTGTGATTGAAGTATTGCATCAGGGCCTATACCAGAGACCTTGTTTTGTTGCTGCATAAAGTGCGTCTTTATCATTATGAAATATAGTAAATAATTTACAATAGCATTACAATCTAATTGATGGCTGCCAATCTCTGGATGCTGCTGAAGAGAAAAAGTGAGAGAAATGTGGTATGCACATGGAAGATATAGAATTCAGCTTGACTAAAATTTTAAAAGTAAAAGCATGGAGAATTGTTAAAGAACATTTTGAGCAATGAAATAACTAAATAGAGACAAAATAATGAAATCTAGATGCAAAAATTAATCTCTCCTTGGCTATAAAAACAGCACTGTTGTAACCTACACTATTTCAGTTGATTTAGTGCACGTTACTAGGGTAGTATATAATTATTAGCCACCTTGTGTACCATACCTCTCAAAGTTCTTTGTTGTCCACGTCCATTGAAATCTGTCCTGTTATCTGTGGCATTTTTGTTGAAGAAGAACAATTTTAGTTTATTTGTATACATGGCTTTGCTTTATTCCATTGATATTTAGAATATTCTGCCCTATTCAAAGTCCATGCACATACTAGAAGAGACACAATTTACACTTTGAAATTCTGACTGTAAACACTACAGCAGACTATCTGCTTACTGACTGAGTTCTACATTTGAAGGGGGGAAGATATTGTGGAGCATATAAAAGCACATAGAACAACATATAGTTCAGAAGTTAATAAACTTTTTTGTTTGCTTGTTTGTTTATTAATACACTTTAAAGATTTACTACAAATAATGTCTTTGGGAGTTTTTCCAACAGTACTCTTTCCATTGTTTTATTTCTTTAAGAAATATTAAGGTGGGAGTATTGCAGATTGAAATCAAGCTGCACTGCTAAGGTTGAGAATTCTCATTCCTGCCTTCTCAGGCACGTGTCTTCGTATTCCTTGTTCTTCTTGTTCTTGTTCTGAATTTTCTTCATCTTTCTTCTTCCTCTCTGCTTGGTTAGACTAAAAATGTCAAATTGAAGTTAGTTGATGACTTAAAGACTTTAGTTGATGAGTCTCAAGATATAATATTTTCCCTTCATAGTTTAGCTCCTAACCTGACCTACTACAATACCCTCCAGTCACATATATTTTACCTGCCTTCCTCTACTCATCAAAATTGGACCCCTCCAACCTTCACATTCCCTTCCTAATCCCATCTTGGCAAGAATTTTTATTACTTATGAATCCAGTACTTATTGTTCATGAAGAGTCATGTATGCATCTGGCTCTTTCCAAGACATTTTCAACAGGAAGCTCAGGATACTGTTGGCCATGAAGGTGACATCTAGTCTGTAGAAAAAAAGAGAGTTAGGGACCTAGCTTGACCTGATCTGTAGTCCTCCATACTGTATATTTTTAGCACCATGTCCTGTTTCGGCTTGTGGTAGCTAGCAGTTACCAAGAGAAGGCCTAACACTAGTCAAGGAATAACGAATACCAAGGACTGCTTCAAGCAGTGAACATGGATCGGGCAACACCAGTTTCAGTTTAGTTTGGTTAGCACAACACACTATCCTAAGAGGCATTGCAGTACCTAAGGATATGTAATACCTACTCTCTGTTTTGTCTTCATAGGCGGAAACACAGCCTTCATACTATTTCAGTCATTTAGCCGTTAGCTCCTCCCTCTATAATACTATTTGTGTCTCAGGACAGTGAGACATTATTCTTATCACATACGACTGAGAGGTGGCAGTGGACTGCATATCGTGGACAAGGCCAGCCTGTGCCACCTAGCCTTACTGCCACAGAACGGTTCCTAGCTCTGTTTATTTAATGATATGTAACTAGCCCCAGGGGTTGAGAAACAATGTGCATCTCTAAGATGCAGTCAGCCATCAGCACAGAGGTAACATCTGGCAAGAAGTTGTGCACATCTTAATTGGCCAGCTGTTCTTCTGATTGATTCATTGCCTTCCAGTAAGCTTACTTACCTCTCTGAGCTCAAGTTGGCCCTGCAGAATATCCAGCCTCTGGGCTGCTTTCACTGGCCGGATGGTTTATTGTGCAACCCCATGTGGGAGATTCCTGTTCAAAGCCTGGCTTTGCTCAGCTGAAGGACATATCATCCCTGAAAATCAACTGAAAGTCCAGTTTCTCATTTTTAAAAAGGGTAGAAAAGATGACCCTGAGAACTACTGACCTGTCAGCCTCACCTCTGTGCCTGGGAACATCATGGAACAGATCTTCCTAGAAGCTATGCCAAAGCACATGGATGACAGGGAGGTAATTAATGGCAGCCAGCATGATTTCACCGGGGGCAAATCCTGTATGACCAGCTTGGTGGCTTTCTATGATGGAGTTGCCGCAGCAGTGGACACAGGTAAATAGACAGATGTGATCTATCTAGACTTCTGTAAAGCCTTTGACACAGTCCCCCACAACATCCTTCTCTCTAAATTGGAGACAAATAGATTTGATGGGTGGACGGTATGGTGGATAAGAAACTGGTTGGATGGTCATATTCAAAGAGTAGTGGTCAATGGCTCAAAGTTCAGATGGAGATCCGTGACGAGTGGTGTCCCTCAGGGGTCCATATTGGGACTGGTGCTGTTCAATATCTTTATCAATGATATTGACAGTGAGATTGAGTGCACCCTCAGCAAGTTCATGGGTGACACCAAGCTGAGTGGTGCAGTTGCCACACTGGAAGGATGGAAAATCTTTCAGAGGGACCTGGACAGACTGGAGAAGTGGGCCTCTGAGAACCTCATGAGGTTCAACAAGGCCAAGTGTAAGGTCCTGCACTGGGGTCGGGGCAATCCCCATTTTCAGTACATGATGGGGGATGATGTGATTGAGAGCAGCCCTGCAGAGAAGGACTTGGTCAATGAGAAGCTCGACATGAGTCGGCAATGTGCTCTCACAGCCCAGAAGGCCAACCATATCCTGGGCTGCATCAAAAGAAGCGTGGCCAGCAGGGCGAGGGAGGTGATTCTGTCCTCTATTCCTCTGTTGTGAGACTGCATCTGGAATACTGCATCCAGTTCTGAAATCCTCAACGTAAGATGGATATGGAGCTGTTGGAATGGGTGCAGAGAAGGGCTACAAAGATGATCGGAGGGCTGGAGAATCTTCCCTATGAGGACAGGCTGAGAGAGTTGGGCTTGTTCAGCCTGGAGAAGAGGAGGCTCAGAGGAGATCTTATACCAACCTTCCAGTACCTGAAGGGAGGCCTACAGGAAAGCTGGAGAGGGGTTGTTCGTAAAGGCTTGTGGGGATGGGACCAGGGGGAATGGGTATAAACTGGAGAGGGGCAGATTTAGACTGGACATTAGGAAGAATTTCTTCACTATGAGAGTGGTGAGACACTGGCACAGGTTGCCCAGGGAAGTTGTGGATACCCCATCCCTGGAGGTGCTTGAGGCCAGGTTGGATGGGGCCTTGGGCAGCCTGATTCAGTGGGATATCCATGCCCATGGCAGAGGGGTTGGAACTAAATGATCTTCACAGTCCCTTCCAACCCTAACTATTTTATGATTCTATGATTCTGTGATTCTCATGGCTCTATGGGTGCTGGTGAGATTCTACCAAGCATCCAGGAACACGTGCAACTGTGGAGGTGCCTGTGTTATGACCTGTGCTATTGCAGTACATGGTCGCACTGCACAAAGCCTGCGAACAGGCTGATGACTAACAGCTCTGGTGAGATCACTTCAAGGTGCCAAAGGCCTAGAAACACAAAGGAAATGGCAGTACTGTCTGGTCACAACAGGCTGGTTTCTGACCAGAGAAGAAAGATGGCCTTGATTTATGATCCTTGCAGTCTCATGAAGTTATAGGGGATAATTGATAAATGTATGTGTCATCTAGAAAAAAATAATATGTCTCCCTTCGAATTCGATTTTACTGTTCTGTAATAATCAGGAGATACATTATATGAATCAGAAGCAACAAGTTAATATCAATGTTTATCATTGAAATATTTGATGTTCCTTAGTCCAAGTAGGCAGAGTGTATGCTCTCGGTATGCTGCTCTACCCACAATTGAAGGACATTTTGGTAATTAATCTTAGTGCATTTCAAAGGTAGTGAAGAAGGCATGAATTCACCCTTCACAAAGCTGAAGCTTCTCTTAACCCTAAGTATTAAATTATTTGGGAAAATACAGTAACATATTCATATTAATATTAGTTTATTAGCTGCATTTTTTAAGATTACAAGCTCATGGAAAAAAATTCTTAAGAACACTAAATACCAGAAGCATAGTAGTTTACTTTTTGAAAAATATGTTAACAATTATGCTCCAGAAATCCTTTAGGAGGGGACAGAGGATGAGATATGGTATTTTATTGCACAATTTTTCCTATTCAGAGCCAGTAGTAGAATCTGTAAAAGGAATGATTAGTGATTATGGCTGCTTTATCAAAAGCAATTAATGGCAAAGTCAGGAATATCTTTGGAGCAATCTTGTTTACTTGCAGGGTTTTGGCGCTTCAGCTTGTGCTGTCTGACATGTTCCTCTAATGCCCTTGTGCAAATACTGAGCAAAAGTTGGGAAAAGTTGTAGGCTTCTGGAGGTGAGGGCTTTGGAGGCAAAAAAAAAAATTAAAATATAAACCTTTGGTTTGGAGTAAGTGGCATTATCTGCACCTTTTCAATATGTTTGCATTCATTGCTTCAGGCTCCCAGGAATGAAACAGCAGTATTTGATTATCAGTATTACTAAATGACGTAGAGGGAGACATCTGGATAATTACAGATATATTTCCCTTGTATAGCAGTATAAATTGACAAGTATTCTGTATCTTCTTAGTATCAAACTCTAGGCTACATTTTCAGACCTAATAAAGAAAGTGTACTTTTCATTTTCTGATTGGTATTAAAAACATCTACAGTAAGTAGCCACAGTAAGCAGAAGGATACCCTGATCAAACCTTATTTTCTCGTTTCCTTATTTTTTACCGAGCAGCAGTTAAAAATCATAATAGCAGTCTTAATTTTTTTTCTTCCTCTATTAACAAATGTTTTTGTCTGCATTCATCGATACTTTTAGTAGAAGATTTTTCAGGCTTTTCTTCATTTGTTTTTCAGTGGATCTTGAAATACAGTTTTCCTTCTTTAAAATCTAATGCTGTTAATCTGCTTACCAAAGCATTCACAACTGGAATAAGGTCAAAAAACAAGTGCATCTTTTCATGTATACTTGCACATCAGCTGAGATTTGTTTTTTTCATGAGGCTTTTACTCGTTTTTAAAGTATATCCAGTCTGTTGACAACAGAGCTTTATTTAAATGAGCTATGTAATCTTTACCAGCAGCCTGTGGAGCAGATTTGACAATAAAGAAATATCTCATTACCTAGGAGCTTTGTATATTGTACAGGTGTAAGTTGGTAGTTGAATACTATAAAAAGATAAATATTAGCTGGATTTTACTAATAAATCTGCCATTCTTACAGTGCCAAATTCTGTAGAGTGGTTGTAATTGCTGTTGTTTGAGTTGTAACAATGAATGGAACTGATAAGGCTTATGTCATTTACATAGAATTTAGCATTCACAGTGCACTGTCGAATTAATATGACACACACATTGGGTACCCTGATATAAGATTAGCATCATTTGAAAATAGAGAAAGTGTGGATTTAGAAGTGACATATTAGTCTCTGTTCAACATGTAATGGTAATTTCCTTAGGTCTGAAAATCATAGTAGGCTACTACTGACAGCAGTAAGTGGTAGGCAGTACTTCTTCTGTTACAATACTTTATTTTGATTAGCTACATTTTGTCCATATTGATATCTCAAGATGGACTACTCCAGAATTACAAAATGAAGCCATGTTGAATCCAGAAGGTCAGGTAGCAATTGTACCAGTGTCAGTGAAGAGTGGTGCTGAAAGAGTTATATTCAATGGATGAAAAAAAGAGTCAAGTTTTAATAAAATTCAGTGAAATAATCTTAGTCTCCTGTATTGTCAACATCATAGAATAATTATGGTTTTAGCTGCCAGATGCCTAAAGTCTTTTGTAGATCTAGCCCTGGTACAGTAATGTCAGTGATATACCCTTCTTTGTGGCACACTATGATTTCAAGTCTCTCTACTTTCTTTGGTTGAATCTGTCATTGTTAATCAGCTTTGGAAATTAAAAACTTAAACTGGATACCCTCCATAAATGAGAAAACACAGAATTCCCAGTTATCTCTGAAAAGTTTACATGATTTGATTAACATGTCAGGGTATTCTGTGGCAAAAATATGAATACAATACATTTCTGCAGGGTTACATTCAGGAGACTTGGTATAAGAGCATGCTTTGTCTTTCATTATTCTCTGCCTTCTTCACAGTATCTTCACAGACTCAAGCTCAGTATGTGATCGCAAGTGTAAACTTTCCAGGTGTTTTTGAGAAGTGATAACGTATTATTTAATGCCAATCCTTACTATGACTATATAGCTCATTTGTGTTCACCTAAGCTGAATCCAGCCTATTGTTTATTAAGATTTCTGCCCAACGTCATCTTGTATCCTGTATGATATTACATTGCAAATTATTTCTCTTTGAGGAGGAAAGGGAGAGATCTTTTTTCTCTGAAAAGGTCTATGAGTTTTGTTTAAATGGTAGAATCATTTCTCTCTGATATGATCATTGCTGTCTGCTTTGACATTTTTTATCTTCTGGATTGCTATGTGTATTGCTGACATCTCAATAGGTTATTGTTAAATGGTTTAGGTTCATAATATTTCATCAAAATATGGTATTGATGGTGGGATGAGTCTAGTGAGACTTCTTGGAAATGCTCTGCCCATCTGTTTCTCTCATATGCCTCAGCTACATATATTTTCCGTTCTTGTTGCTGCTTAGACCATTTCTTCTTTATTTAAATACCCACAAATGGGCTTAGTCACTTGGTAACTAGCTACCAAGTGTAGCTTCAACATCATCTGCAACTGCTAGTTCTTCTAAAAGTCTCAGTTTGTATTTCCTTAGATTGTTTTCAGTCTGAAATCAACATTTGTTCAGAATAACTATGTCTCTAAATCTCTGTAATATGAGAAATTTCCATTCCTTGAGCCATGTGGCTGAGTTTGCTTCTTAATTTCAGGCTATTTTTGAAGGAAATTTCAGGAAGGGAAAAGGAATTTTCAGTTAGCACTTGAAGGAATATTCAACAAACTATTTTTCTGGTAAAATATTATTTAACTTTTTGTTGTCTAGGTTTGGATCTCCTTGTTTCACATTACTGTGTCCTAGCATAGCTATGTGAAGACTAGAGTAGGCTATTACGGTTAGAATTATACCAGTTTTGATTAACAGTTGGATTTCTTAATCACAAGCTGGCATCCTTGACACAGACTTCACAGTTTGACCCAAATATACCTTTCAGTATTCACATAAACTCTTTTTTTCTGTGTTTGCTAAACATTAACAGATGGAGATTTATGCTGATAGACAGATAGGCACATTGTTGTCAGTGACGAATCTCATTCTGGACCAAAATAATGGACATTACAGAGAAAAATCAAGTGTCAGTGCTGTATTCCTGATCTAATGTGTGAGAAATATCTTTGTGAAGATGTTTTTTGTACAGTATAGAGTTATAAAGAGATAAGGATTCTTACTTGCTTGGCAAGAGTACTACATAAGCACTCTGCTTGCAGAGGACAAAATCTTTAAAATTTTGTTTGATAAAAATGGAAAAAATTATGAATTACTATCTGCAGTCAATAGTTTTCCAATTGCCTAGAGTTTATATCAGATTATTTTTATGAAAAAGTCATATCATATAAAAAAATGCTGTCTCCTTTGAAATGCGAGTCCCCTTTGCACACTGCATCTAGTAAAGGAAATAGTGTAGTCTTGTAACAGGAGAAAAATAATGCATTTTGCCCAGAATACCTTGCAGAAAAAGCAAACTACTTGGGTGATCCAGACCAATTCAGCCTGAGGCAAACACCTACCATGCGCATTTTTAGATCAAATGTTTAAAGTCCGGCAAAATTGAAAGAGAATCTACTTTTGAGACAAGCAGCATATTAGTTTTGCCTGTAATAATATCTTATCCTGAACCTTGCAGTTTTCCTGGATCAGACACCCTAGATATGAGTATTTATTTCAAATGCAGGATATATTTGTATTATGAACAATAATAATTTGGGGGGAAAAAAAGAAATTTTATTTATGAAGGTTCTTATTTTTTCTTTATATTGACAGGCATAAACCAGGTACAATTATATTTGTATGTATTGAATCTCACCAACTGAAAACAGCAGGAAGGAGAATTAGGTTTTTAATATAATCATGACCCGATATAACACTACCATGTGCTTACTGGCCAGAACTCGTAATTTAAGCAATCCAAGTTGTCTGTTATTGATTGAGAAAAAACATCATGACTGAGTTCCATGTGCTTTTCACTTTGTATTCTTAATGGGGCCGCATGCCATTTGATGTTTAATCAAGTAAACACCCTTAATTTGGGGTCTATTATCAAGTATGCCTGTAATCTCTATTGATCTAGTACTACACAGATAGACAGTGCAATAAAAGATAACCAGGTGAAAATTTGGGGATCCTGTGAAATGCCAGGCAAAAAAAAGTAAAAAGTGTTCTAGTCTAACTAAAATACAGGTCCTTCCCTCTAAATGGGATTTTATTTCAATTTAAATTTTGTTTACTCCATAGACAATCTAAATGTTGTAATGGTATTAATTAATGAGAAATTAGAAATGATACCACCGGAATAATTAATTAGGCTTGAATAGGCCTTGGCTTCTGATAGTATCATGTGCTTTGTATCTCAGTTTAATCCCTCAAATAAGAAATTATGGATTAAAATATTACCTTAATTTCAATGATATTACTGCAAATCAGGCATGAATGTCATGAAATATCCTGATTTATCATAATAAAAAATTTAAAGGTGAGAATAGACTACAGTACCCTGAATCATAAGCTCCCTCTCTAGTAAGATAGCAAGGGCAGCAAGTTCACATCTCTTTTTCCCAAATTTACAGATATTATTGATGATATCAGTGCCATACATAAACAAGGAATTACACAAATATAAAGTTTTATCTTAGAGAGTTGAAGTTGTTCAGCCTGGAGAAGAGAAGGCTCTGGGGGGACCTTATTGGGGCTTTCAATACATAAAGAAGGTCTATCGGAATGATGGGGACAAACTTCTTAGTAAGGCCTGTTGTGACAGAAAAAGAGGTAGTGGTTTTGAACTATACAGGGTAGATTTAGACTAGATGTATGGAAGAAACATTCCACAATGACGGTGGTGAAATTCCGGAGCAAGTTGCCTAGAGAGGCCATAGATGCACCATCCCTGGAAATACTCAAAGTCGGGTTGGATGGGGCTCTGAGTAACCTGATCTAGCTGAAGATGTCCCTACTTATTGAGAAGGGGCAGGGTGGGGTGGGGGTGAGGGTGGACTAGGGACCTTTAAAGGTCCCTTCCAACCCAAACTAGTCTATGATTCTATGGTTCTATGATAAGCTCCCCTCTGTTGTGAGGCACAGAGAAGAACATTAACACAAGTAAAGGAGAATACTGTGAAGCCCCAAAGCAGCAACACAGCAAGGGTGATTCCTTGACAGTGTCATTCATTCTTCCTCAGCAACTCACAAAGGTGCCTCTCTAGCAAAGCCATAAGGTCACCATCTCCTTGTTTATTGGATGAAGACTGGGAAAAGTCACTTGCTGCAAAGATTGTCCCAGCTAAAAAGCCCTCGCACCTCTTTGAAAGGTATTGCTTCTCCTAGCAGGATGAATTTTGCTTTGATGCCTGCAGAAACGCCTACAGTGCCTTTAACTGAAGATTGCTCTGTGGGGTCTAACTGTAGACCTGTATCAGATACAGCCGCGGTAGGCACAAGAACAACAGAAAACAAGATCCAGATGTGTCAAGTATTCAATTCCTGCATGCTATGCTCTCTTAAGTCTCTACATATGATCAAAATTTAAATGGCAAGGAAAAGCAAATATCTATATGACTATTATATGACCAGGAAGATCTGAGGGAAAAGTTTTCATGCCTGTAGGGACAGAGAGGTCATGGCAAACCTACAAGCAACTTTTGTGCTAGAAGTGCTTTTTAGCTAGCTTACTCAGGATTTTTCGGGTTTAAATTGTTCCCTCAGCTAAAGGTTGACTGTCAACTCAAGAGACCGCATGACCTCTCCTAGGTAAGCAGGTCCATCATCTTATTGCAAGCTTTCAGACAATATTATTTGATCATGTCATTACTTTCTCACAGACATATTTCTCATTGTATGCATAAATGTTACTTATGTTGCAGTTAATATATCAAAATTAATAACTGTTGGGTTTAGGTTTCATCATGCTAGGTACAATAAAATGTATTCAAAAATATGAGATGAATTAGATGTTGCTTTACCTACTGTAGTAACAACAGCCATCATGGACTTGTAATTCGCAAGTGTTTATTCAGTTCTTTGAAATGAGAAACATTAGTGAAGGTTGTACTGGACACCGGACATTATAAATTGTCAGTTTCTTATAACAATTTCAAAATAGCCAAGCCTCAAAATGTTTTAATGTCTTCTGATTCTTTCAAGAAAAAAAAAACCTGGACAGCCATTGAGCTGGATACCTTCCAACCCCTTTCACCATTCACTGATGAATCCTTTCATATGTTCTCCCAACCACCATTTTCCTCATTGTGACAATGTATCTTGCAATTATTTTACCTTTTTACAAAAACTATTATTATTCCAAAAATAGATTTCTACTTAAATTGGTTTTTTAGGGCTTAAGTGGGTTATATTATTAAAAGGTAATAAATGGTTACGTTTTTCTCCTCTCTCGCTCACGTTACCTCTCAGACTCCAGAATGGTATCAAACAAAATTATACTTGAAAATAGCTGAATTAACAGCAGACCTACAGAAAGAGATGGATTTCAGGAAAAAAAAAGTCTTAAAATAGGAGACAAGAAGCAGTGGTTCTTTGAAAAGGTTCTTCAAACTGGAAAACGTATTCCTATTTGGACTCAGGTTTTTGCTGTGATTCAGACTGATATTTTTATATTTTCTTATTGAGTTTTCCTACCTTCCCTCCTGTTATTTTTAATATACACTAGCAGGACTCAGAAAATTATGTACAAGGTCTGTTTTAATATTTTACATCCTCATTTGCAAAGATACAGACTACTCACAACTTCCATACAACCTAATGGGAGTTGTGGAAACCCAGTATCTCTGAAAATCAGGCCATTAATTTTGAAAATGTGCATTAATTACTCTCTAGGCTGTAATAGCTCACTTGATATTACTATAATCTACATTCTTTAAAACGAGTATCTTTTTCACCTGGTATACTGTGCTTGATCCTAAAGAGCAGTCCTATCTTGTCATGTAAAATATTTTTTATAACTGATCCAATTATTGACCTGTGGCATTGACCTTAATGAACTGTAATATTTCCAAAAGAATGGCACAATCCACCGTGTTAATCTGATTGACGGGCATACCCTTGAAGACCTCATGATAACAGTAGATATGATATTTATTGAAACAATTAATCTGATGAAAAATAAACCCACATATTTCCACTATGAAATAATTTAGGTGATTTATATTTCCATTCTCTAAATTATAGCTGCTCTAGAATATACAGTGATGTTTGCAGAATCTACCAAAACACACTGTTATTTCTAAGAACACTCTGTGTTTGCAGATTTTCAGATTTCATTCAAATGTTTTTCTTCGAGACTATGTTCAACACCATGTCTACGAGCTCCAAATACTTGCAGATTAAGGAAAAACCAACACTGGTCTTAACTGTAAATTGTAACAATAATTACTGTTAGCAAATAGCAAAAGCCTATCAGATAAGTACTCCCACTTTGAAGCATTTCCGTCAGGATCCTTTGCACTAAACGCAGTTCCTAGGATAAGTGTTATCTTTTCTATATGTATATATAATCCTTCTTTTAGGAAGTGTCACTCTCAACTACCACATTCGGTGCAATTTCGTGCTGTTAAATGCTTTCATGTCACATGGTTATAGCTAGGTAGATTAACAGGAACTTCTATCTGGAAATTTCTTTCCTGTTATTGTTCTCCCTGAGCAGCTGATGGCTAAGTTAATTCTCTTTAGTTTTGTCATGCACTAAAGCACACATTGCCAAGCTATGATAAGCTTTACACAGGGGGGAAAAAAAAGCCCTTGTGCCCATCAAAGTCTTAAACTTGCATTTTAAACTTTGGCCTGACCTGATGCGCCATTCAAGAAAGCTTCAAAAAGATTATTTTTTTAAGAAAGGTTCAATATGTCCTGAGGCTATCGGTTTTGAGTTAAACTGGGTGAAGTAGAAATATTTTACTCATCAGCTTTGCAGTCACAGAGTTTGCCTCAGCTAGAACAAAACTGCTGAGGCATTTAGAGAAAATTAACCCCCCATCCTGGCAGCCAGATGTGACTGGTTTCTGATGAATGCACACGAGTGGGCTGAAAAACCAAGAGACTGTGAAATTCCTGTCAGGTCCGTACAGCGCAGAATGGGCTATTGACTGCTTTCTATATTTCCCTCCATCATTCTTCTTGAACGCTGCCATTAATTTCCTCTCCTACTCTGACTTGGGAATTTAGTATTTTTTTTTTTCTGATTTTTTTTTTCCTTTTTATCCTTCCCTCTCTCTCCCTTCTTGCCTCTCGCCCCTGCCCCAAACCCCCTGCTTTGCCATCGAGGTTGCTGTTGTGGTCCCAGCTGCGTGCGCTGCTGTGGAGGCTGTGTGGGGTGCTCCGACAGCGCGGTGGAGGCGGCGTGGCCTCTCCATCCAGGCTGGGCTGGCAAAGATCCAGGCAGCCTCTCAGGAGAACGCTCAGAAAATATTAGCTGTGCAGGTAGGTGATTGCAGGGAAGTCGGAAAGATCATTCTGATCTAGATTGAAAAGCAAATGATGGGTAGTGTGATGAAGCATTAAAACCATATCCCATCAGAGTTTTATAAATTTTTAACCTCTTTAATAAACTGGAATTGCATGAAGGATGAATTCAGTAAGTTAGCACATATACCATGCATAGTTTGAAAAAAAACGGGAGATTAGATTTATTTCTCGCAAACCTTTGAAAAGATTATTATAAATACATTGGATATAAACATCTGAAACATAGAGCAGCATTAGTATTGCTGCTCTATTGTTTTAGTAGACATTATTGTGTCCTGTTTTGTGCAAATATTATTTTGGTGGTAAACAATAGTGTCATTTTCATTGTATTCATATTAAAATTCTTTGGCAGGAGACTACTTTTTTTAGAAGTACTACACATTACTAACTCAGTTATATGATGACGTTCCTTTATTTGTAAAAAAGAAACATCGTTGGGTTATTAGATTTAAAGATGGTTTCCAGAGATGTATGGGGGTTTATTTTATAACTTGTTCTCTGTATATATGTATATGTATATATATATATGTATATATATTTACTAGGGAAAATAACTACTATAAGGTATAATTTCAGTGTTCTTGTTCTTTTTGTCTTGTGCTGTGGTAACATATTCATATGTCTGTAAAGTCAATCCTTTCAATCTCTTCCCATAGTTAATGGCCATAACCAGATGGTGTTTGTGAAGGGTTTTTAAAAGACTTTAAGTGAAAAATTTCTTTAGACTTATTCTTTGCAAAAGAAGTTATATTGCTGAAACAGTGTTAGTGCAGCATATCGTTATAAACTTTGTTTTCTAATATTTAACAGTCAGCATTGCAGAAATATTTTTTTACACTTTACATTTACAGTTATTTTAATATAATAGCGTTACATTTCACAGTTAATATCTGATTCACTAAGGTAATAGGTAACTTGAATAATTTCTAGTAGTCTATTAGACTGCATTGGCATCATCATCTGATTTCAGTATGTCACTAAGAAGGTTTTATTTTAAAATTCCAAATTTTCATATATGCTCTATTTCCTTAAAAGGTTTAGAAATTCCTAGTCATATTAAAATCAGAAAGTTAAGAATAAATAATTAAGATAAAAAATAATTAGATGTTATACTTTATTAATGCTTTGTAATACTCTTAATTTTATGGGGGTTTGGAGGTATTACTTGTGCTAAATATTGCACTGCCCTGTGTGCCAGTGAAAAGAGGTAAGCTGGGAACTACACTTTTTTTTTCATTCAAATTTTTCATTTAGCATTTGAAAAACTGGGAAATCTCCTTTTCTGATTTTTGCAGGCCAATAGCTGGGATAATTTCTCTTCTCTCCTGTGTCCAGCTATTCCAACAGAGAGTGGAGAACAGGGGTGATATATGTGCAGCCTAAAAAAGCTCATGAATAATAAAGGCAGTGACATGGAAGCCACAGGTAGTAGC
This sequence comes from Cuculus canorus, assembly GCF_017976375.1. Taxonomy (NCBI): domain Eukaryota; kingdom Metazoa; phylum Chordata; class Aves; order Cuculiformes; family Cuculidae; genus Cuculus; species Cuculus canorus. Next base: position 46,059,856 of record NC_071402.1, read on the forward strand.
TGGTTTCCTCACACATGAATCTTCACATTGATCTAATGTTGCACGGTATTTTAATAGCTGTACTGTGAAATTCATAGAATTGAACCCTTATGTCAATAACTAGTCCATGTTATACTGAATGGGTTTTGCAGAATTACTTCACCTTAGCATAAATTTTCCTATCCATGCTGTTCACGCTGGGCAACTGTGTCTGTAAATCTTATCACCCAGAATGTCTCAACTAAATGGAGATGGACTTAAACTCAGCTATTAGATGCAAGCCCTGACAACACTTGGGAGTGTTCAGATACGACTATCTCAGACATACCAAAGACAACTTTTTATTCAAAGCCTGGACAACGTTCTGTTTCCTCTCAGCTTTCACTATCTGTGACATCATTTTCTGACATTCCGAACCTTTTCTAGTATTCTAATGTTTTGGACGTGTTTTTATGATGTTTGACTGATAATGACTTACTATTAAAATAGTGAAAAAGGAAAATGTATAAAATTAAATTGGAAATTAATTCAGCTAAGAGCAATTGTCAAGGTGTATAGAAGAGTACTTCCTTTCAGCAACATGATATTTCTATATTTTAAAGGTCTTGGCAGTGATTAATTTTTAGATGGACCAATGTCTTTGTTTTATCAGCATTGTTGTCAGATCAATCAATCATTCTGTCAATTAAGTTCTCCTATTGATGACATTCAACATAGTGGCACTCACTTCCAAATGAAAGCTGGCAGCTCTTCCTTTCTTTCTCTCAGCAAGAAATACCCTGAGTTTTTTGTTCCTAGTATCCTGCTCACATTAAAGTGTGAGGACAAGCACCCCCTGCTCTCAGCAGCGTTTGAGTGCGCTGCAAAACAGTGATTCCTGCTCATGAGAGTTTGTGTCCCAGCAGCTACCTGTACCAGAGCAAACAAGAGGAGGTGAATCGCAGAGGAAGAGTGAATTAGAAGAAGCAGTAGATACAGTACATTGGCTGCCTAAGTGTTTTCTAATATTTTACAGAAGCCATGACCTGGGTGAGACCCAAAGAGACTTGAAAGTAGATAATGGAGGGGGTTTTGACCTTTTCATCAGGTACTTTTTAACTAGCAACCCCTTCCAGTTATACACAGCAGCAGTGTTTTGGGATAATTATGATGTGAAAATCAAGAGCTGCCTCCAACTGGAAGACGGATTTGCCCAATGTTTCATCATTAACACAAAGCCTTTTTTTGAAAAGTCTGAACTTGCCTTCTAATTGCTTCCAATGGTGCAGATAGACCATAGTGCCTGTAAGACTTCATGCTTGAAAAGGAAGAACTGTGCCTAAAATAAGAAGGTGACATTGCCAAAGCCATTAATGAGGAGGATGTTTCCAGTAACAGATATTGGTGGAGTTAGTAATCACCTAAACTCCAAAGAAAGCAAAATTTTAGGAGGGATCCCAGTTAATAGCAAAGTGCTTTTGTTAGTTATAAATTGAAAAAAAAAATAGATGCTTGCAATTAAATCTCCATTAAAGTTTTAGATTATGAGGAGAACTTTACAATGATGGCAAGCTCCTTTGGTGTCTGGTCTCTCAAATTCATTTCAGAAAGAATTACATACTGCACCAGCTCCAGTTTCTGTTAGCACCAAATCTGATACTGATGCCATTGGTCATCCGCCCTGCTAGTTAAATATGGATCCAGGCCCACTCTTAATTCAAAACTTCCCTCCCCATCACGCTGTGAACACGTGCCCTAGGGCTGAGTGATGGGCTTTGGTAATTGTAGTGAACTGAGTAGGGGTGCTCAGGCTTAGTAGAACGCAGGCAGTGTGTCACCTGGAGCATCTGGCTAATGTACGTGTTCCCTTTGGGGATGCTGCTGCCCCTAGAAGAGAAGAAGATGCTGCTACCTGACCATAAGATGCTGCCTCATGCACTCACCACCTGAAATGCCCCAGGGCCAGTATCTCTGCATGGCCACAATTAGGCTTAGGGTAGTAAAAGCAAAGAACCCCTCATGTGCCTCCTTGGCTCTCTCTGTCACAGCCATAGCACCCACTGTACATGGTTTTGGTCTGCCAGGCTTTACCCGGCAGTGGTGTGCTTTGTCAGGGAACCATAGCCAGAACACACCTCTTTCTGGATGCACCTCCTTTTGGGTCTACATTTTGAGAAAGAAAAACCCTTCAGTGCCTAGCAGAAATGAGTATCTGCTTGCTGAGCTCCTGGTATGGCTATGTGACTGAAAGCATGTTAATACTATCCAAATATGTTAAAATTATCCAAAACATCAACAATATGAATATGAGTGATTAAGGCAGAATTATGGCAGTCGGCCTTGAGGTTTGCCATTTTTTTGCCAAGGGTCATTAGTCTTTATCATATGTGATGATAGACTTTTAAAAAAAAAAACAAAAAATGCCATTTTAATTTATATTAAGCTTCTTTTATTTCAATCAAACCCCTAAATATAAATCCTCTATTTTTTATTGTGGTCCTTGTAGCCATTTTGCTTTTTCAAACTTTTCATTTATTAGTATATGTATCAGAAATAGGAATGATCAACTGATTCTCTTCCTATTTTTTATGAATATACTTTTGGCAGAAAAATGAATTCTTTTTTTCATTTGTGATGTTAAAAAGGGGATAAGAGATTTTTCCATAACGCAATGGCAAAGAACAATTATTTTGGCAAACAAGCAAAATACTAGAGCAGAGATCAATGGCTGAAATGATTTGTACTTTCAATTCTGGCTCTCCATTTATTTAATTTTTTGTAAAGCAAGGTGCAGGACTGTTTCTTGGGCAAGACTATTTTGTTTTCTTATGCTCTACCATTTTTCTAACCCATTCCAATTTTTAAAAATTTCTCTACTGCAGTCTGAATGCAACCAGTGGCAGAATTTGAAAGACAAGAATTGGAGTTCATGAAGTGAACTAGAAGTCCATGAGCACCACTCTGCTCTTCTTTCCTTCTGGTCAGTTTACATACATACCTAATGGCTCTGTAAAGAGACTTCGTTGTTATCACTGTAGTCCAACAAAATTCTGTGAGCTCCATTGTAGATTACACTGACTCGTCATTTAAACTGAATGATCTTAATAGTCAAAGGATATCCTATGTGGTAGGAGAGGAGCAGAAACTATTGCTGAAGTCAGTGATATTTTTCTTCAAATAAAATCTTCATGGAGATCTCTTCTGTTGGGTTCTGAAGAAATGTGACTGAGCAATGGTGGGAAAATCTCACCATCAGTCAGCATAGTCCATATCCTATAGTTTGCTGGAGGATTTAAGTCTTCAAAAATCATTCTACAATTACTAAACATATTTTTAATCTGGCAGAATATCATAAAAGTAATCTCTTGAATTTAGGAAAAATCTTAATAATAATATAGAACGTTTTCTCGCACAAGTATACAGGCAAGGTATTTGTTATGATGATGACATATTTTGCCGGTAACGTTTTAGAGTTTCAATAACTGGCTCTTGAGTGAGTTCAATTAGTTATCTAACTGCAAAAATTATATATGATGGCCAGTGTAGTTTTATTTGGAAGTGTCTGTGCTTTAATCCCAATAGTCTTAAATTTAGTCCATCCTTTTAGATTATTTATCTTGACTCTGGTTATGCCAGAATTATTTTGAGGGCCAAAGTGCTAACGAAAAAGATAGCGTCATTGCCACCCTCATTGAAACTTTAATACATGTTTTTGGTATATTCTTTTTCTGATGATGGCATGACAAAGGTACGTTTTTAATAAATACAGAATGGTAGGCTTCATTTTTAATAGATCTGCACCTTTGATAGTCATTCACACTGGTGCAAAGTGACAATAAAAATAGATCATCAGAATTTTAAGTTTGAAAACATCTTAGTTGATAGTAGTTTTACCCATTTTTATTAGGTGGAAATTGCTGCATAAGGCACAAAGGAATAAAGCATCAACCCACAGATGTGCTTTTACTGGAGAACGTTGTGATTATTTATATATTTTTTGCAGTTTTACTCAAGTTGCTTGGGTATCCTGAAATCTTTAAAAACTTTTTAGCAAAGCTGTTCAAAATAATTTCACTGTACTGAACTACACCAATTTACACCAGAAAAGATTTTTGATCTCTTTTGCATTGTCTTTATTTGATCCGTTTTGCAGAAGTTGCCAGAGAAAGGACTGTTCCTTACTTAGGCTTTGAAACTTTGCTGAATCTACTGCAGGCATCTCAGTGAATACTGCAGCTTATCGGAGGAAATGTTTACTGACTGTGCAAAATCACTGGTTTTCACGGCATCCTTTTCTACCTTGTTACAGGAAAGAGCCAGTGCAGTTCCACTAAAGCCAGGACCAACTATAATTCTGCATGTTAAAAGCAGAGTTTGCCCTTTTGCTTTCTGAAAGCCATTCATTCTTATCCTATTTCTTATCTGTCAGATGGTAGTGGATTTAAATACATCTTTTGTTCTCTAACTTATTAACACAGGTGTGTTATAGTGTCCCTCAGGGCTGACGCTCTTCAAAATCTGTACGTCTTCTTTTTTATTTTACTCTGTTATGGGTTGAGTTATCACCATTTATGCTGATTACACTCAGTTGTATGTTTTTTGCCTGCTGATTTCACTTTAGCAGTCTTGCTGTTTCTGCCTTGTCTGAAAGACATATGAGGTTAGATAACAGATAACTTTTCTTAAGGGGACACGGCTACACACCTTTTAATTAGTTCTAAGCTTTTGTATTTTGTCACATGCATTCATGGTAACCATTTAAAATGTTAAATCAAATTAAATAAAGTTAAATTGTGCTGGTCTTATTATTAATTTATAAAATATGATTTTGCACAGTTAAAGGGGAATTGAGAGCAACTATTTTTCCTTGTGCACATGGAGGTAATGTTTTTTACTTCAAAAATTTGTTACTTGGTTAATTGGGTTCTAAAGAAACATGGAAATCTGCGCCCAGTATATAGTTTCTAAAACTACATGACTTCCATCTCAAATACTTATGAATTTTGAATAATAACATCTGGAACTCTTCAAAATGTGATCTCACATTTTACTTCAATAAGTGATTATTTTTGTCTAGATTTTTCTAGATTGAGTTGATGACCCTGACAAGCATTCACCAAAATCTTTGAACTTACTTAGCAGGTAGGTATGGTGGCAAATTCAGTACACACATAAAATGTTAATGACCATTTATTTTGTCACTTCATGATGAGAGGGATCTTGCTAGCGAGAGTGAAAAGTAATCTCAAAATAAGCTAAATTAAATTCACAGAAGGAATTAGAACCTGCTTGATTTCTTTGCCTAATTTTCATGGTCTGTGATTTTGCCTAATACATGGCAGAACTCCAATATCTTTATTCTGACATTTCCTTTACAATTTTTTGAAGTGAAGTTTATAATTTGGCACGACTCTGTTGCTTTTAGGGTTTTATACCACTTATGCCTGAACACACCAGCTTCTTATGCTTCCCATAAACTCTTTGCTTTGCAAAGCATCATGCCCAAAGGCTGATATAACAATGAACTTTTCCTGGCATGCACAGGAACACCTAATGTGGTCTTAACTGTCTTAGTTCTTCTATGTGGTCTTAACTGTCTTAGTTCTATGCCTTCACTTCAAAGTTTCATCACATGAAGTAAAAGTGATATGAATCTAATTGTTTAGAAATGTCGTTGCCACCAAAAAGCTTTATTGTATAGTAGTAGGATAATGGCAAACAGTTGCCTGTTAGTGATGAAGGCTTGACGATGGCCTCTGCAAACAAATTAGTCTCATATTTTTCAGATTAACCTAACTAAGATTGTTGTGGCGATGAATTATTTTGTTTGTTTGCAGGTGTACATTCTCTGTGTACAATATATGTGTAGAAATATCTACAGTACTTTGAGTGCTAAAAATCTAAGAGACAATGGAATAACGACATCTGATCTAGGAGATTTACTTTTAAATTTCTTTTAAAAGAAGAATTCCTAAGAGTCGTGTTTCTTCAGTATTGACCACCACTTACTGGAACCTACCCTTGTACATTAGCAGGATAGCCCTAATTGTCCACTTTCCTGCACTTTCTAACATGCACATGCAGAAATGTCTTCATAATTTGAAAAATGCTGACTAATAGAAATATATAGGTAGGAGTTTGTTCAATAATAAAATACAAGCCTACAAAGGTTAAAATTTACTACAGGTAACTTGTTATCTGACTTTAACACATTACGAGATTACTAGAAAATCGTTTCTCATTAAGCAAATATTATTCTCCCATTCAAGAGAAACAGAATCCAGAAATTCAGTCTATGAGTTCACATTCTTTCTACCTGTAACTCTGATAATTTACACTCAAAACCAAACACTCAAAACTCCAGTCAAATCTGAGGAAAAGGCAAACTTATTATCTTTGCTGCTTTTATTGTCAGCAAGGCTAGTCAAACCAGTAGGTCTCAAAAGACAAGAAGAAACTGTGTGAGTTCCAGCTTGCTAAAAATTGATCCACTGAGTCATGTCATTGCTAAAGCAATCTTTAAGTCTCAGAATCTGTGACAAAGATATTCAGAGCTTAAAAATGGATGGAATAAAAACTCGCTGAAACACTCTTTCATTAATTGAAAAGTTTTCAAAAAACATTAAAGTTCTTATGCTTGATGCCTTTTCCAGAATCTGAAGGCTACTAGATTTCTGTTTATTATTTAACATAAATTTTACATTTTTACCTAAGTAACTTAAGTCTGTGTTGAAATATTCACACAAAATGGTCTGAATTAAGTTTATAGCAATAACTGCAATCCTAACATTTCTAAAATGAGTTCCTTTTAATTTTCTTTTAAGGTTTTTGGTTTTTTAAGTCTAAAATTTCCAAGAATATAAACCATTATATTGACACTTACCTTGATTATCAGCAGAAGTTGTGCCAATACACTTATCTGTCAATTTAACAAATGGAGTAAATAATAACCGTACTAGGCTGTCATCTCTATCTCTTATGCAGTAATTTATTGCTCTGCGTTTTCATCTAATCGAAGTCTCTATAGTGTGCTTTTTCCAACTCAGTGTTGGTGATGCATATCGTCCCAGATGAATGTCAGACCTCTCTCTTGCACCTAACTGCTCATTCAGCCCTTTCTATTGTCCCTTCAAGCTCCTTTTCCAGCACTACTTACTGATTTTCATTTTCCTCTGTTCCCTAGTTGCTTACTCAAGTGCCAGACTTCTATCTTTTTTTTCCAACCAATGGTCACCTTCTTCCATTTCCCAGCTACTAAGACCTGCTAATTCCAGTGTCTGCCTACACCTGAAAGAACACTGACAGTTTTTCTTCTCTGCAGCTCTATTTTATCTCCTTGTAAGCCTTCACTATATCTAACTGTTGCTTCATTTTGACTCTGTTTTCTGTTGTGTTCAATTCAAGCAATTTTCTCCTCTTCCAGCACCTGCCAGGCAAAATCAGAGCACAGACAGGACACCTCTACTTTAAGGCTCCTAAACCCAGCCCAATGACAGAACTCCTGAGATACTACTGCTGGAGAAGCCTTACCTATTGCACGGCTCAAGTTTGTAAAAATGTAGTTTCCAGAACTACTGACCTCAAGCTGACATTTACCAAGCACGGGCAAACCGTGTTTTCAGAGCTTCATGGATCTGAAATCTTGTTGGAATTAGTGTATGGCCCATTTGTGTTATCTTTGAAACTTACGAAGGAAATCAAGCATTTGAGCAAAATGTAATGTTATTTTTCTGAATCATGTTTTGTCTTGATGGGAACAATAGTACTGAATAGCAGAAAAGCCATAGTTTTCTTAAGCAGTACTGGCTAAACAAGAGAAAATAGAGTCTGAATGTACATTGTGTTTCCACCAGATGTGCTGACAGATACCTGTATAGCAACAGAGCAAACAACCTTCTAGATAGTTCCATTTAATATAAAACGCTGTGTCTCTGGGACTTTTATACTAAAATAACTATACCTATTTGGATGCTGTGTTCAAGTTTAAGGCAAAATTATAGGTAAAACTGATGTTTAGGATGATGATTCTATAGCTCGTTTACCTTTCTTTTGAGACCTTGGCCAAATATGACAGACCTCTCAAAGATCAGTCATTTGGATCACAGGATCCCCTTTGTAAGTAAAATCAGAACAGTTTTAAATCTACTTCTTCAATAAGTGGATAGTTGTTTTGAATGACAAGAGCATACAGCAATGAGCCTACAAGCAAGATGGTTATTCAGTCGTTATGTTTAAAAAAGAAAAGGGAATGACACTTCATAGATTTGCTTTTCCAGCAATTGACAGAAGCCTTCAGTGTGTAATTAAGAAAAGTTAAACAAAGCCCATTTTCAGGAAGACAAGATTAAGTACATTATTTATGAAGTTATACTGTTGCCAAATGAGCAAATGTTTAGCTCCAGTTTTATAAGTAAAAACTATGAAATTCTATTTCTTTATCCAGTACAGTGAGTAAAGAATCAGAGAAATGACATTTTTAATTAACTATCCAACCTTGCAACATCACTTTGGGCTATCTGAAGTTTGGTAACCTCCTTCTACCCATTTCAAACATATATCAAAACATAGATTTAATGATGAACTGTTTACATGCTGAAAGCTCCTTTTTGGCAGCTCTTCTGTTTTTGTTGTCACCTGAATTAATTATAGTAGTTCAGAACATCTCTAGTAAACATGCTGATGTATCATAAACTCATCTACTGAACTCTTAACCATGGTTGCAAAGTAGATTATTTTATTTAAAGACAGCAGTTTAGAAATTTAGACATTTAATTTAATTATCCTCTCCCAGAGGTATAAGAAGAAATCAGAATCCTAGTGTGAATAGCATTATACTTGCATAAGAAAACTTACAGGAGCATTTTTGTCTCAAACTCAATAATTTTAGTTATAATCACTAACTATGTTTTTGTTTTACAGAACCAGTATGATTTGGAAAAAGAATAAAATTGCTTTTAAAGTACAAAAATAATTATGAACCACTTGAAATGTAATGTCTGTATTTTATTTCTCATCAGAATTCATTAGTGTGTAACATCAATAATTTAGCCCATCATTTGCCAACACTGACTTGGCTCAGTAGTTCAATCATGTAACCCTGTAAACTCACTTTCCATTAAAATGAATGTTGCTGACAAAGGATAACTAAAGAGATACTTCATTTATTAGCTAAAGAGATACTTCATTTATCAACATTTTTAAATTAGGAGTTTGGGACCACAGACACTTAGCTGGATAAATTATTCAAAGGAATCTCTGCATTAGACCTAAAGATGTTTGTAGAATCAAATACAATATTATCCAGAATTATAACTGCCTTTCATTTGTGTAACATGTAATTCACAGTATACTATTCCAGGAACTGACAGAGCCACCTGCAGAGAATCAAATGACCTACTGGAATGAAATCCTGACTGTCATGTGCAAAATTATAAAATGTGTAATAGTTATCCTGTATTTTGATTGACTCAATCAAGCATTTCCCACGGAAAACTCCTTACAAGAAACTTCTTGCAACAGGCACTATAATCTTCCAAAGTTGCATTTGAGATATTCAATTATTTTACTATAAGCAGCTTCTCCAAATCCAATCATTATCTTCTCTGAAGGCATCCTTTAAAAACATCCAGGTTTCAGATGTGATGTCTCAGCTTGCAGCCCTTCTCCTAGCACCTATTCCTTCTTACTAGGATACTGGCTTCATTTTCTAAACTTCAATCCTTTTTTGGTTTTTTTGCTAATATACTACAACTTGTACATAAGCATTTCTTTGTTGAAATAAATAGCTACCTGAAGCATGTGAGGAAAATGTTAAGAATAAGATAATGATCTCTCATATCATGTCTTTTGCCTGTGCCTGGGAAGATGGATCTGGAAACAAAATCCTTCCTTAGGACGAATCGGAGAACAGCTGTCACTAGACTGACATAACACGGCTGTCATCTGACTGCATCCTCTGGAGGGCTGCTGCTTGTGGCACAGAAGGAACCAATTAAGGACATAAGTAGAAAACAAATATAAATGTTATGATACCAGTTTGGTGCAAGCCACCACATCGCTGTCCAATTGCCTTTACTCTTTTCTATCTAAATGGAGGGTTTATGGTTTCTCTAGAAAGTACTGCTGTCTTTACACCTTTCTCACACTTTGCATTGGAGGTATTAACCGAGAGACAAAACCCACTCCTTCTTCGAGTGATGTTCCAAGTAAATCCTGTTGACTCTGTGCTCACAGAAATACGTTCTTACGATACTCCAGGCTGAGAAGTAAGGGATGGAATTCAGGTCTTCATTTGCAAGTGTTCTCATTAGAGGCATTTTTTCTGAAATGAATGGGCCATTTCTCTTAGCTTGAACACTGTGATAACCAAGCAGGTAGGCAAAGCAGAAATCTGTATTTGAGACAAAGGAAAAGACATGACTATCAGCTAAATCAGGGGACTAAGGAGCTTTGTACAAGAGATCTTTTTAGTAAATTTTTCTCCTTTCTGTGAGGGGAGAGTGAGGTGGAAAGGATTACGCCTTAGAGAACTACTCAGTTCTCAAGAATAATTTTGAAGAAAATGAGAACAAGAAGCAGTTCTGTTTTAATAGTGCCGTATTTCTCATTCCTATAATATTCAGCATTGCTACAACGGTATGCAATCTGTATGATCACTTGACTCAGTATCAGTTTTGGTGCTCCTACTGGCACTGGAGCAAAAAGCTGAGAGTCAGAGACCTCAGAAGAGCAGCTTCTTTCTTACACTTAACCTTCCTCCAAAACTGTGATAGGTGACAGCAGTTTGCTTTAGCACACCAGCTTGTCAGAGCTATCGTGGAATTTTACTGGAGCATTTTAATTGTCTACAGTAACTCCAGAAAATCTCCTTTTTCATTTGGCACAGATTTTTCAAAGCTAGGAGTTTTAGTTTTATTACTACTTATAAAATAAGAAAATGAAAGAGTGCACCAAACAAGGAGATATTTTTTAATTCTGTGCTTCACTCCAGTTAATCTTTAGGGACCAAGAAGTCTTGCAAAACAAAAAACACTTAAAACTGCTCTCATTGAAATCAATGATGAAGTTGGGTTGCCTTTCTTAGATATGGGACTATTTTCCTTAGAGTGAAGGCAGAACAATCTGAGTCAACATACGTACGCTTACTGAGCTGCCTTGTAGTGAAATTTTTATTCTGAGGGCTAAAATTAGATATGTGTTTTAAAAGTAAGTGTTGTGGTGATAGATTTGTTATAATCTTGATAGCCTAAGAACATAAGCAGATTTTATAAGGCAAGGCACTATCTTTTTTTAATTGGAAAAAAAGACTGGCTTTTAAGTGCACAAGCCCTCTCTGTTAGCATAAATATTTGTATCTTTGATAACTATCTTGGAGGGTGCTGAGCATTATTTCCTCAATTTCAGTGATATATTCACTGATGATCTAATTATCACTCAGTTTGATATATATATATACACACATATATATATGTGTAAAACAATGCAGCAAAGATACCACCTGTATTTTGATCTTTCTTGGATCTTAATATCTTATCTAACTCACTGTTGTAATAATTCTCCACATTTCACTGTGACTTCTTTGACTTATATATTTGATGAGTCTGTAACCACTGCTGGTGCTATATTATTACTTTTCTTTTCCATTTATTTTTCATTCTTTTGAATTCCTACTTATTCTTAACAGATAGAGACTGAAAGATAGGGAAAGTTTAGAGGCGATGAGGAAGGAAACAACTTGACTAGATAGGTTAGATTAGCATTTGAGATTACCAATCTAAAACATGATTATGCAATCTTGTGAAACAATTTATAATTTTTCTTTGGTTTCTCTACTTTTCCCAGTTCCACATGCCTCAAGGATAAAAAGCCATTTGTCATTTTTCTTCTATTGATCATCAAAGAGCTGAGATTTTCCTGTATATAAAACATCAGAATTTTTCATTGCTTTATAGTCTCTCAGACAGCATATAATTCTGGAGTTCAATATGTAATAGCCTGACAACATCAGTGTCACCCTGACAGATAAGTTGCTGCCCAATAACCATTCAGGTTGAGAAGTTGTGCACTTTAGCTTCACCAGTGTGATTTCTGCCTTGCCAAGCTCAGCATCCAGAAAACTCTCATGTTTGGGCTGCCATTTGATTTAGAATAATTTAGGAAACCTTTTAAGTAGACTTATGTCTTTAAATAGCACTTTTCCATTAGAGAATGTTGAAGATTTTTTCCTTTTCAGAACTAAAATAATCTTTCACTGGAGCAAATTAGTGGCAAAAGCACAAATTATTTTGGAGTCAAATCAGTTTTCCTTTAGCACCAAAAAAAGCCCGTGAGCAGTGTGTGATTGCCCTCTGAAGAAGCACTTGCAGTTTTGTGTTGCTCTTGCATGATGGAGGCAGCTGCCGTCTTGGGCAGTAATGCCCCTGGAGACACGATGGAGAGAAACCTGAGTGAGCCACTTCATGACTTTCCCCGTTCCTCCCACGCTGCTTGGCCTCGAGTAGTACAAGTTGTTGTTCTGGCTGCTCAGTCCTACAGAGAGGCTTCAGCATCTGTTTTCAGAGGGTATGAATGAATTTGCAAGGTTCTGTGTTCTAGGTTGAAGCAAAACCTTCCTTTCTTGAGTTTCCCTGTGTTCTACAGAGACGAGAGAAATAACACCCTTCCAGTACCTGAAAGGGGCCTACAGGAAAGCTGGAGAGGAGCTATTCATAAAGGCTTGTGAGGATAGGACCAGGGGGGATGGGTAAAAACTGGAGAGGGGCAGATTTAGACTGGACATTAGGAAGAATTTCTTCACCATGAGAGTGATGAGACACTGGCACAGGTTGCCCAGGGAAGTTGTGGATGCCCCATCCCTGGAGGTGTTTGAGGCCAGGTTGTATGGGGCCTTGGGCAGCCTGATTTAGTGGGATATGTCCCTGCCCATGGCAGAGGGTTGGAATTAGATGATCTTTAATGTCCCTTCCAACCCTTACTATACTGTGATACTATGATACTATGATACAATGATACTATGAACTACCTGAGTCTGGAAATTCAGAAGCATGAACCTGATACTACGAGGAGGTCTTCTGAAATTTAGGAATACTTGCTAAAACATGGGAAATTGTGGCAAAAATTTCCTTCAGTCTATTCTTACCTGTCTGTTCTGGGATAAGAAAATGTTAGGAAGAAACGTTGCATATGTTTATTCTGCCCTCACTCTCTTCTCTACCCAGACTCTCACGATGACCACTGCTGGGAACAAAACCATGGGTTAAACTGACCGTTGGTTTGACTCCATGTTGCAGTTCACATGTTATGGTCTGATAGAAAAATGAGAAACTCAACACTACTGTTGCTGGCTTCTAAGACAATATATGCATTTTCCAATGTGACAGTCACTTTTTTAAAAGGCCTATCATTATTCCTGTTTTTCTGCATACTTTTCTGATTATCTCATTTGATTTACTGCAACTTCTCATATTTCAGATATTTTGCATCTGTGTCAAAAGGTGGTTTGTAACTGTTATCTATTTTTCCCCTCAGGCAGCACATTAAATAAGTTATTTTTCAGGTGCTCTTTTCTAAGAAATTTTGAACTGTACCGGATGAGAGAATAAATTTGTACAAAATGTGAATTATAACTGGACATGCACCACACACAGGAAGAAGCTGATTCTCCAGGAGTTAATTTTAAAATACTTTCCAGTTATAATACATATCAAACAATAATATTTTGCACATCTAAGTTAAAATGTTATAGGGTAACTCCTACCAGAACCTGAGCTTCAAGTGCTGTTTAGAATGTTGTCAATTGACTTCAGGCATGATATTGCAGGAAAGGAATGTACATGGCAAACATTCATTCCCTCTTCTCTCTTTTTCCATTCTTTCCTTTAGCAAACGAGTCCGTCTAGTCCTCCAAAAAGAAGAATTGTTATAAAATAGGTGTAATCATTAAAAGAATCTTGTGACTCACCTCTTTTTAAAGTTTTGCAGTCTGGCTCAGACATACCCACATGCCATATCTTGCTGTTCCTGCAATGTGTTAGATAGAACAGATGACGAATGAAAAGCCAGTAAGAGTTATTAAGGACTCAGGGCCTGATTTTAATGGTTTTCTGTGTTTAAAATCTGTTAGTTTCATCACAGTTACACCTAACTTAGGTCTGTGTGAAAATCAAGATTTAAGTTTGCCTTGTAATTTTAATCTTTATTTCTAACGATTTGAGAGCCATTAGTATATGACATCGTCAGACTAATGGAGCAAATTGAAGATGAGTGACAGTATTTTATGTCATTGTATATTTAAAATAAATGTTTTCTAATAAAGCATATGACTGTTGTAAACTGAATTTACTTAATACACAGTAAAATGCAGATTCCTTCCTAACAAGCTTAACTGTTTTAGGAAAAGAAATGAAAATTTTCCCACGACCCAGTGCTTCATAAACAAGTGATCAAAATGGCAACTAGAATAAAATTAAATGCTGCCTTAGTAACAACTATGCAGAGAATCAAATTGTTATCCCACAAAAGTCTACAGCCTAATCTGAGAATTAATTTTACATTAATTTAATGCATTGATTTAAATCATTCATGGAAATGAGATTAGAGATATAATGTACAGGTTGGGATTTTTTTATTATTTCAAGAGTGACAGAACAGATCCACAGCCCTCAGTTTTCAGTTAATGGGAAGACAAAATCACGCTAAACTTTGGCCCTAGGCAGAAGAATCAGTGCCACCACAGAAAATTTTCCTTTAAGACAATCTCAAATGTTTTATTAAATCTATCTTGAAATCAAGTCAGTGTCATTAGCAAACTATCATTTGATGATTAGTTTTCCCACTTGTAAACATTAGTTATTAAAAATTACATTCAGCTAAATGTACAATATATGGTACTACTACCTTCATTTTACTACTAATAGACAGTGTGTCACATTCAAATAAAAGGTGCTGATACTCAGACAATATTGTTCTGATGTTGGTTGTTGCACTTATGAAAACCCCCTCCTGAACTGAATCATTGAACTGCATTCAATTCCAGAGCATCTTTACAAACCAGAACACCAAGAAGAGTGGCTCTGGTTCCAATGCTAGCTTCTTTACTGAGTGTAAACATCAACAAAATCTTGGAAAGTCGAATCAGTAAGTCAGCGAAATAATCTTACCACTCTCTTTCAATTTTCTGCCATCTTTTTTTAAGAGTTTTGT